>NW_020940360.1:32286330-32305650 GCF_900497805.2 Vombatus ursinus
CTTCTCTTCTCTTCTCTTCTCTTCTCTTCTCTTCTCTTCTCTTCTCTCTAACTTCACTTGGTAGGTGATCTCATCAATTCCCATAGATTTAATTACCATTTCTATGCTGATGATTCTCCAATCTACCTTTCCTGCCCCAATCTCTCTGCTGACCCTCAATCTAATATCTCCAATTTATTTTCAGACATCTCAAGCTAGATGTCCAGTAGACATCTTAAACTCAATATGTCCAAAATAGAACTCATTATCTTTCCTCCTAAACCCTTCCTGCTACTTCCTATTTTCCCTATTATTATAGTGGGCAACACCATCCTCCAGGTCTTCATGGGTGCAACTTAGGAGTCATCCTTGACTCCTCACCATTTCTCACTCCCCATATCCAAACTGCTCCCAAGGCTTGTCAATTTCACCTTTGCAACATCTCTTGAATATGCCCCCTTCTCTCCTCTGACACTGCCACCATTCTGTTGTAGCCTCATCACCTCACACATGAATTTTTGCAATAGCCTACTGATGGGTTTGCCTGCCTCAAATCTCTCCCCATTCTAATTAATTCTCCATTTAGCCACTAAAATGATTTCCTAAAATGCAAGTCAGATCATGTCACTGTCTCCCAACCCCTACCCTGCCCCACTCGCCTTCCTCTTGCCTCCAGGAGCAAATACAATATGCTCTGTTTGGCATTCAAAACTCTTAGTAACCATGGGGCAGCTAGGTGGTGCAGTAGATAGAGCAATGGCCCTGGAGTCAGGAGGACCTGAGTTCAAATCCGGCCTCAGACCAACCACTTGACACTTACTAGCTGTGTGACCCTGGGCAAGTCGCTTAACCCCAACTGCCTATAAATAAATAATGAATGAATTAATAGATAAATAAATAAAACTCTTAGTAACCTAACCCCCTCCTACCTCTCTTGTCTTCTTATACCTTACTCCCCAAAATACACTCTTCAGTCCAGTGACACTGGCCTTCTGGCTGTTCCATGAATAAGACACTCCATTTCGTGGCTCTGGGCATCTTCCCTAGTTGTCCAGAGTGTGTCTGGCACACACTCTCTCTTGTACTCTTACTACTTACCTCCCTGGCTTCCTCTAAGTTCCAACTAAAATCTCACCTTCTACACGATGCCTTCCCCAATCCCTCTTAATTCCAGTGCTTTCTCTCTTTTAATTATTTCCTTTTTATTGTATATATAATTTGCTTCATATATATTTGTTTACATGTTGTCTCCTCCATTAGATTATAAGCTCTTTGAGAACATGGACAGTCTTTTGCTTCTTTTTGTATCTTTACCACTTAACCCAGTGACTGGCACATAGTAGGCATTTAGTAAATGTTTATTGATTGATTGACTTAGCCATTGGTCAAGACCATTGAGGCTTTTTTGAATTCTGGTTGTTATCCAATATGTTAGTTATCTCTCTTAGCCTGGTGCTATCTACAAATCTCACAAACACGACTTCCATAGCTTCATCCAATGTTGAGCAGAAAAGGCACAAGGACACAACCTTCAGTCAGTTAGCTAAAGATCTCCCTCTATTTGACATTAAACCATTAATGACTAGTCTTTGTGTCCAGTCATTCAACCAGTTCGAAATCCAAATAAATTTGCTCCACATCTTCCTATGTATTACCAGTCCCTTGATATAACAGGAGATTTTGCCAAATGCTTCGTTACAAAGCAGTGACCACTGTCTGAAGCAGCTTTCTGTTTTAGCCTGTAGCTGATTCCCCAGTCTGCTGTATTTTCTGGCTTTTAAGTACCAAAGAAAGATGGAAGTATATGGCAGGGCAATGGGGTGGAAAAGGGAGTGGGCTATAAAAGGAAAATGTCAGGGATAATTCTGGTTGTACTTTTTGGTAGAACTTTTAAAAGAGACAGAGACAATACATTATCGTTGACTTTCTTTTATCATTCCAGCCACAACTGCAATGCATTGGAAGGAGATACAGAGAAAGAAGCTGGTCATGTGGGCAGCCTGGATCTATGGAGTGAGCATGTCTCAGTCTCACTGGGGCCAGCCTGCTAAAATATTGAACAGTCTGCTAGAGTACTCAACCAAACAGAACATTTGCCTGGTGTCTGGCCATGATTCGAGTGCCATCTCTGGAGCAGCAAGATTGTGTGAGGGAATTTTGGTAAGCCCAAAATGCTGCCTCCTCTTTGACCTTTGAGACCAAGAATGCTTGATAGCACTACTCTACAAATAGCCTTTGGATGCATCTGTTCCCATGATGAAAGTGAAGAGTAGGACACAGAAAACAGGGTGAAAAGAGTTTGAAATTTAAACTGCCAACAGCAGCTCTGGTAAGTCACTTTGGAGTTTACTGTTACATTTTACTTTTTTTTATGATAGTAAATGCATTTAGCCATTAAATTAAGTGAATGGAGTGTATGGGGAGCCTAGTTGAGAAGGGAATTCATTGGGGATGCAAGAGAGCCAAGAGAGTTAGGAATTACTTTTGGAAATTGTTCCCTTCTCCTAGACCATAAATAAGGAAATAGAGAGCACAAAGGAATGCTGAGACAGCTGAAACTTCTTTGTGCATGCACAGTTTGAAGTGAGTTAGTGTCGTTCAAGTTTCAAGCACCACTTTGTGGTTTATGCAGATATAGCAGTCCTCTCACAGCTGTTCCAAGCCACACACCCAGTATAAGCAGCACTGTATATTTGGGATCCAAACTGTTCCCATTCAAGGGCCAAACTATAACAAGTACACTTCCAGTGGGGCAGCAGTGTGAGGGCTGCATCTGTATACAGCATTTCCCTGACACACAAGTCTAGTTGCCCTGTCCAAACAGAAAATGAGATAATATTGGTAAAGCTCTTTACAAACCTTATATTATTAGGTAAATGCTCTTTGTTATTAGTGTTAAGGATTATTATATTACATATAATATACTCTAGTAACATTGTATATTATATATTACATGTTATAATTTATGATTATTATTTCTTTTTTCTCCACAATTCTTTGAGGCCACCATAACAATTCAACTGTCATTTTGTTGTTCACTTGTTTCAGTTGTGTCTGACTCTTTGTGACCCCATTTGGGGTGTTCTTGGCACAGATACTGGAATGGTTTGCCATTTCCTTCTCCAGTTCATTTTACAAATGAGGAAACTGAGGCAAACAGGGTTAAGTGGGAAGATCAGGGTCACAAAGTCAGTAAGTATCTGAGGCCAGACTGAAATTCAGGTCTTCCTGACTTCAGACATGGCATTCTATCTACTACGCCACTTAGTTGCCTTCAACTGTCCTATCTGCCAGTTTTCTTAGTAGTTTAAAATGTAATTCAATTGGTTTGAATTGAAGGTAGTTAGATGTTCTTTTACTATTTCCTCATTTATCTCTTATTTCAACTCCCTAGTAAGTTTTTTGTTTTTGTTTTTGAGGCAATCAGGGTTAAGAGACTTGCCCAGGGTCACACAACTAGTAAGCATCTGAGGTCGGATTTGAACTCAGGTTCTCCAGGGCCAGTGCTCTATCCACTGTGCCACCTAGCTGTGCCCTGGTAAGTTTTTTTTTAAAAATACTTTTCAAACTAAAAGTCAATCTCCTTGGAAGAGAAAATAGAAGCAAAATAAAAAGCAAGTACTTCAGCATTCTCACTATTGTCCATTATCATCATCTTAATTTTCCTGAACAATGGTCCTATCCTTTTTTTGATTTTCCTGTTTTATTTGATGTAACTTTTATAAAAGGACAACTTTCCCTCACCTTGACTTAATCTCTCGATCCTTTAGTTCTTTCCTGGGCCATCACCCCTGCATGGCTACACTCTCCTTCCTTTCCTGTCTTGATTCTTGTTGAACCAGTTCAGCTCTGCACCGTCCTCTCCTCTCATGTCTCTTGCCAAGTTAGCCTATTGCTGATCTTGCCCTGCCAAACCTCAGCCTTGGATCACTCCCACCATCTGCTGTCTTTGCTCCTATTCACATTCTGCTGAACCAAGCCAGAGCAGATCATGAAATTGTACTGACTGAGTTCACTACAAATATTTGTTAGGTAATCTCAACTGGGCCCTCTGGATGGTCAATCAGTTCTTTCACACTAAATGATCCTCTATCCCATTCACACAGTGCCTTTTGCAAACCTTTGCATCCTTCCCCAAACTTGCCAAGGCTCTTCCTCTTCTTAACCTCTCAGCTGAGAACTTTGCCTCATAGTTCACTGAAAAAATTGAGAACAGTTCTGAAGAGCTTCCTCTTATCCCCTCCTCCTCATCTCATTCAGATGCCTTCTACCATGATCTTTTGATTTACCTGTCGTCAATGAACAAGTGACCCTTCTGGTCAAGGCTAACCTCTCTACATGGACCTGATCCTGTTCCATCCCATTTTCTATGGAAGTTTGCCCCATCTATCAACCCTATTCAATCTCCCCCTGTCTATTGGTGGCTTCCTTAATGTCTACAAACATACTCACGTCTCCCCTCTTCTCTGATTCCTCCATTACCACTAGCTATTGTTCTATATAATCTCTCCTCCCTTTTGTGGCTAAAACTCCTTGAGAGGGTCATCTATAACTGGTGTTCCTATTTCCTTTCCTTTCACTCTCTTCTTAATTCTCTGCAATTTGGTGTTTGACCTCATCTGAAAACCAAAGTTTTCAACAATCTCCTAATTGCCAACTCCAATGATCAAGGTGGAAAAAAAAAAACCCCAACAGAACTAGAAGCACTCATTTTGGACTTCTTTGACTTTGCCACCATGCCTCTTCACCAGTATCTCCCTCCCCATCCCACCTCCACTCTAGTCCGTGTACTTCTCAGCTTTCTTTTGTATGTTGTCTTCCCTCATTAGATTGTAAGGTCCTTGAGGACTGTTGTTTGTTTTGTTTATATTTGTATCTCCAAAACTTAGCATAGTGTCTGGAACATAGTAAACTCTTAATAAATGTTTATTGACTACTTATTGATCTTACAACTTTCCACATACTCTGCAATCCATTGACATTAGCCTTCTCATCGTTCTCCCCTACTTCTCTTGATTTAGGGCATTTTCACTGATCCCACTTCTAGGTGCCTCTAGGTCCCCCTCCTCTAGGTATCCCTCATGCCAAGAATCCTGTTATACCACCTCTCTGTTTCCTAACTTCCCTGATTTCCTTCAAGTCCCAGCTAAATCCCACCTTTTAGAAGACTTTCCTGATCTCCCTTAACACTAGCACCTCCTCCTTGTTGCTTATCTCCAGTTTATAGGGGCAGCTAGGTGGTACCATCAGACTTGAAGTTAGGAAGACCTGAGTTCAAATCCAGCCTCAGACACTTACCAGCTGTGTTACCCTGGGCAAGTCATTTAACCTTGTTTGCCTCAGTTTCCTCATCTGTAAAATGATCTAGAGAAGGAAAAGGCAACCACTCCAGTATCTTTGCTAAGAAAACCCCAAATGTAGTCATGAAGAGTTGGACACAACCGAACAACAAAACGCTTATTTATACATAGTTGTTTCCATGTTGTCTCCCCCATTAGACTGTGATCTCCTTAGATCAGTCAATTAATCAGTAAACATTTATTAAGTACCTATTATGTACCAAGCACTGTGCTAAATACTGGGGATACACAAAGAGGCAAAAACCAGTCCCTTCTCTCAAGGACCTCGTAATCTACTAGAGGAGAGGGAAGGGGGTGGACTTTTAAAAAAATCGTCTTTCTTTGTATCCTTGGTATCTGACTCGTAGTAGGGACTTAATGCTTATTGATTGAATGACTTCAGTTCTTTGCAGGCTTTGGTGATCTTGACTATTCAGCTAGATCCATGCTACTCTTTTGGCATTCATCTTCAGTTATCTTTCCTTTGCTTCCTCCTTCAGTACACCTTTTAAAAAATCTGTCCCAGTTGGTGAGTTCTTTGTGAAGCCACATTTGTCTTTTTAGGCAACTCTACCTTTTCCTCCTTATTAGAACTATTTCTGTGTCTTCAGTATCTTTTCTTCTCGAGAGCTTCCTACTCTTTAGGTATTTTGTCTGCAGAATTTTAGGCTCTTACTTTCTCTGGGTCCTTTGAAATCGGCCTTCCAAAAGTCTAGGGTAGTCATCACACTATGTGTGGCTTTCCTGTCCTCTACCGTGAACTGTAAGTGAGATTGCTCATTAAGGTCATTTTCACATCAGCCAAAGTTCTTTATTGATCAGAATCGGGTGCAGGCTCGGAATTCCTCTTGTTACTCCTTCCTCTTTTTTTAAATAAAATTTTATTGATGTCTTTTGTTATTACATCGTCTATATTTCCCAATGTATTCTTCCTCCTCTCCCTCTCAGGGGAAAAAGGAGATCATTAAAACTAATCAACATATTGAAAAAGCCTCACTTTATATGTACTATTGCATGCCCATAGTCCTTCACTTCTGTAAAGATGGAGAGGTGCCTTCTCATATTTTTTCTTTGGGGCCAACCTTCATAATTATCATTTCACAGAATTCAGCTTCAATGCTTTTATTGGTTTTTTTCCCCATTCATGTAGTTTTGGTCATTGTACATTTACATTGTTGTAGTCATTGCATACATTGTTTTCCTGGTTCTGGTTACTTCACTTTGCATCAATTCATATTAATCTATCCATGACTTTTTTTGTATTAGTCATAGTTATAGTTTCTTGCAACACAGTAAGAATTATTACATTCACATACCACAACTTATTTAACCATTCTCCATTCAATGAGCATTCAGTTCTCGTCTATTGCAAAAAGCGCTACTTGGAGCAGGAGATAGAGTGCTGGACGTGGAATCGAGAAAACACAAATTCAAACCCAGCCTTAGAGATTTGCTAATTCTGTTACCTTGGGTAAGTCACTTAGCCTTCCTCAACTTCAGTTTCCTCAATCGCAAAATGGGGGTGATAATATCATCCCAAGGTTGATGTGAGGGTCAAATGACATAATATTTATACAATGCTTTTCAAACTATAAATTGGCATATATTTGCTAGCTATTATTTTTTTCACATGAGTATCTGAAGAATATATAATATTATTCCACTATTATCTTTTACCTAGTCTGTTCCTTTTGAATAAAGTCATATTCCTTCCTTCCAGTCATATTCCTGTCTTAAGTCCCATCCTTCCAAGTCTTAGTGATAACTATGAAGTCAGCAGATTTGCCTCCTTGCTTTGGGACCTGGAGTTTACCTTGTCCTTGTTGTACTTGTATATAGACACCTAAGATCAAGGGTTTTATTGCTGGCTCTCCTTCGTAACCGCCTCTTGTGAATTACTAGTCCTCTCTTTGACTCTTCTTCTTCCAAAATTCCTTCAATTTGTTCATTTATAGCTGAAGCAGTGTCATAGCACCCACAGACCTTATCGCTGCCTAATTATATTTCCCTGGGACCATCGACCTTGGCCATTTGCAGAATCTACCCTTTGCAGAAAGATTCCTGAACACTTACCAATGCTCATTCATTTATTCTGGGAATTCTAGCTGTCAACTGCTGCCATTTCTGGAGAAACTTGTCAGATATCCACACTTACTTTCCAGGATTAGCTGGCTCATTGCCTTGGAGATCGAGAGAGCCTACTCACACTGGTTAACTTTTCTAAGTCATAATCCTTTCAAGAAGATGTTCTTATTAATTATTGTAATTATAGTAATGATGTTGCCACCTTCATTTAGATAGTATTTTTATTTTTTGCTACCTGCTTTCATATCTATCCAATTTCATTACCATGAATTTTTTTAAATACATGAGGTAAGTGCTTACTTAAATAATTGTAATTCTTCTCCCATTGAAGTCAATACAATTTCCATTGATTTATATCAATTTCTAAAAGAGGGGAATGGAGCAAGCATATTTTTAGTTTGAAAATTTTATTTTTCCAATAACATGTAAAAAACAATTTTAACCTTGATTTTTACTATTTTGAGGTCCAAATCATCTTCCACCCTCCCTTTCCTCCTCATTGAGAAGGCAAGTAATTTGATAAAGGTTATATATGTATAGTCATATAAAACATATTTCCATATTAGTCATGTGAAAAAAAATAATAAGAAAAATAAAAAAGTTAAAAAACAAACAATATGCATCAATCTGCATTGAGATTCCATCAGTTCTTTCTCTGGAGGTGGATAGGATTTTTCATCGTAGCTCCTTCAGAACTGTCTTGGATCTTTATATTGCTGAGAATAGATAAGTCATTTATAGTTGGTCATCATACAGTGTTCTCCTGGTTTTGTTCACCTCACTTTGCAACCATTTATTTAAGTCTTTTCAAGTTTTTCTGAAAACATCCTGCTCATTATTTCTTACATCACAACAGTATTCCATCAAAATCATATACCACAACTTGTTCAGCCATTCCCCATTTGATGGACATCTCTTCAGTTTTTAATTCTTTACCATCACAAAAAGAGTTTCTATAAATATTTTTGTACATATTTATCCTTTTCCTTTATTTTTATCTCTTTGGGATATAGACCTACTTGTGGTATTTCTGGGTCAAAGGGAATGCACAGTTTCATAGCCCCTTGGGTGTCGTTCCAAATTGGTCTACAGAATGGTTGGAATAGGAGAACAAGCATTTATTAAACACCTACTATGTACCAGTCATTGTGCTAAGCACTTTTACAAACATTATCTCATTTGAACCTCGCAACAACCCTGAGAGATTGGTGCTATTATTGCCCCCATTTACAGCTGAGGAAACTGAAGTTAGAGGTTAAGTGACTTGTCTAGGGTCACACAGCTAGTAAGTGTCTGAGGATGGATTTGAATTTAGGTCTTCCTGATTCCAGGCCCAGCACTTTATCCATCGTATCACCTAACTTACTCTTAAAAATCCATAGCATTTCCTTTCATCTGTCTTATTTCTCCATCGCTATACTGTGTTTTAACTTCTGGTCAGTTCTTCTCCTGACTCATATATTGGTTGGCCTTGGAAACAGAAAGACCTGGTTTCAATTCTTGCTTTTGACGTATACCATCTGTGTGACCACGGATAAGTCAAATAACCCCTCAGTTCTTCATTCAATAGAAAATAAATTACTCAGGATTTGCTGATTTTTATCAGCAAAGGAAGTTTTCACTACAGGAATTCCCTTCATAGGTTGTGGGTAGGATGGGGAGGCTTCTGTGTCATTACACCAAAGTATCCCCAGAATTGTGGGAGGTTTTGTTCTTTTTTTCTTCAAGCCTTTAATAATTCCCCATAAACTTGTGCTTTTTAACTGTAGTTTGTGCCTACTTGTTATTTTTTCTCCCTTAATATTGGCCAATTGCCTCTAAAGTTCAACAGAACAAGTGGAGATGAAACACTGCTGTATCTGTCTGTCTTCTTATCATTCCCTTCCTTTAGATCCCCCTGTCCCTTGGGCTGTAATTTATTGACTTTAACTAATTAGTTCAGCATGTAAACTATACACTATGAAATGCGGTATCAGCGTCTGCCATTGTTTTAACTATTCTTTCACGTGGTAGTTCACAAGACAACTTTGTTCTGTTAGAATAGAGTTCTATTTGCTGTGGCTTCTAAAATATCATTGGTTCAGTTGTGTCTGACTCTTCGTGACCCTGTGGACCACAACGTGCCAATCCTGTCCGTGGAATTTTCTTGACAAAGATACTGGAGTGGTTTGCCATTTCCTGGTAGATTAAGGCAATCAGAGGTTAAATGACTTGCTCAGGATCACAACTAGTAAGTGTCTAAGGCCAGATTTGAACTCAGGTCTTCCTGACTCCAGGCCAAGCTCTCTATCCATTGAACCACCTAGTTGTTGCTAAGATATTACAGATCGTCCTGATGAAGATAAAGAAACTGAGGTCCAGAGCGGTTAAGTGACTTTCCAAAATGAGATAATAATTGTAAAGCACTTGGCATAATGCCTAGCACATAGTGGGCATTTAATAAATATATGTTGCCTCTCCCAATCCCCCACACAGATTTTAAGCATCAGTCAGAGCTAGTATTAGAATCCAAGTTTCCTTATAACAACTCCAGTACAATTTCCTCAACCTCTAACATCTTTTTTCCCCCTTTTTAAGCCTTTGGCCTTTAGGTGCCATTCTGACAGTTTCACCATAAATCTGTTTTTAGTACAATGGAAACAGTGCTGAATTGGGAGTCAAAGACCTGGGTTCAAATCATGATTCTTCCACTTAACTTTGTGTGTGTGACCTTGGATACACCACTTTCCCCCTTGGCAGACAGTTTCCTAATCTCTCAAATGAAGGATTTGGACTCAGCAATCTCAAAGGTCTGTTCCAGCTCTAAATCTGTTGTTTTCTGAATTTCAAGAGTATTTTTCTTTCAGTGACTCCCTTCTTTCCTGTTAGTCTTTCAACCTAGGCAGAATGCCATGAAAGAAACACAATTACTGTCTTCCTCCATAAAGAGGACACACAAAAATTGAGCTGAAAAAGAATTCTACATTGGCCACATCTGACTCTCCATCCTGCAGAGGCAGCCACACAAGTAGTGTTCTGATTAGTTTTGCCCTGTTTTTCCCCAGAGCCACAAAAAAAGATTCTTTCTGCAGGATTGCACACCTTGTTGGGTGTCGCCATCCACCACAGATGTACAAGAAAATTGGCACAAGGGACCACTTGCTCTATTTTCTACCGATGCCTTCCAGTCTTTCCTCCCCTGTATTACTTTTGCCTTCTTTGATTCTTTGATTTGATTCTTTTGATAGAATTGCTTATTGAATTAACTAGAATTTAAGTTCACCAAACAGCTATTTTTGCTTGTTTATGGCATGTTACTGTACCTTGTCCTCATGTTCTCTGCTATTCTTGCCAAGATTTACAGCGGTATTCTTGCAAAAATCTCATAATTACTGTGTAGTGTTAATAGCCTTCTGTTTCTAATATATTCCCTTTTATCTTTTTAAAAATATATCATTAGTGGCAGTCTCTGCTTCATTGTGCTGGTTGTATGGAATCAGGGTACAAAAACACTCTCATTAGTGCAGATGATGTAGCAAAAAGATTTAAGACCCTCCATAATTTGATGCTCCCCACCCCACCCCCTATTTCCCAGCTTTGATTAACTCTATTTTTCTCTCACTCTACTACTACTCCAGCCATCCTGCGCCACTCACTTTTATACCTCATTGCCTGGGATCATGCAATTCCTTGTGCTTGGATGGCCCTCCTTGATGGCCGCTATTTCCATTAAAATCCTACCAAGCCTTCTCTGATTGCTTTAGTTGGATTATTTTTTAACCACCTCAAAACACCACAGAAGACTTTTTATTTTTCTTATGTGCTTATAATATTATATTTTGTTCTGTAGTTAATTGTATCTGTGTTATAATCCCCTGTTAGACTGTAAGGTCCATGAGGGCAATGACTGTCTTATTTATCTTTTTATCTTGCCAACCACATGGCAAATCACTCCAGTATCTCTGCCAAGAAAACCCCAAATGGGCCATGAAGAGTCAGACATGACTGAAATAACTGAAAAGCAACAAACTTCCTCCATCACAGGGCTCTACACTTAGTAGATATTTAAGATATATAATTAAATTGAATTAAATTTAAGAAGTTCATGTTGAATGGGATAAATGTAAAAGCCCAATCTTTCTTCAGTACCTCAAAAGATCAATTCATCAATACAGATTGCAACCCATCCACATTAGCCATGTCTTTCCATAAATCCTCCATACAGTATCTACACCCCTCCCTAAACCCTGGAAGGCCCTTCTCTGGTTCTTTTAATATTTTGTGGATTCCAGTGTAGCCCTCAAGCTATCTCTCTGTTGACCTTTATTCTGATTACATGATTAGGCCCACCTTCTTTTTATGTTATGTATATCCTTGATGGTGTCTTCCTTTTGTTGTAGTTAGTGTTTTGCTTTTTTTTTTTTTTTTTTGGTGGGGGGAGGCAATTGAGGTTAAGTGACTTGCCCAGGTTCACACAGCTACTAAGTGTCTGAGGCCAGAGTTGAATTCAGGTCCTCCTGACTCCAGAACCAGTGCTCTATCCAGACGATGCCTTTCAAACCACTTATGTGCAAAACATTATGTATAACATGATTCCACCAATATATGCCTTTCATGAATCTTTCCATCTACATTTAGATCACTTGCAATTTTGATTCCTTGTGGATTATTCTAATCCATGATTCACAGACATAACACCATCAAGAGAAAATGGTTATTTTTAAAATGGACTTTTATGGCACTGAGCTTTTTGGGATCTTTGAAGGTTCTATTCCATTTCTATATGCAGACCTTCTTTCCTCCTATTACATTCGTGCCCAAATCATTACAGATCTGCTGCACCTCTCCAAGTTACACATACAACTGGACTAACTCCATGGGCCGCTTGAACAACTAGAGATTATAATATGGACAACATGCATTCTACCCATTTTTTGTTATTGTAAATGACTAGTCTGGTCCCTTCTGAAAATAGAAGATACTTGCACATCAATTTTAAAAACCAATTGCATAAGTATAGGATGAGAAAGACTTGGCTTAACTGCAGTTGACATGGAAAGTCTTAGGGAGTCTTTAGGAGATTGTCAGTCTTGTATGAATCAGTGTGATGAGGCTATAAAATTCATATAATCTTAGACTGCATTAATAATAATCATGGCTAGCATTTATATAATGCTGTAAGGTTTGCAGAGCACTTTACAAATATTATCTCATTTGATCCTCACAACAACACTGGCAGGTAAATGCTACTACTATCTCCATTTGATAGATGAGAAACTGAGGCAAACAGAGGTTAAATGACTTGATCAAGGTCACACAGATGATGTCTAAAGCTGGACTTGAACTCAGGTCTTCCTGACTCCAGGTCCACCGTTCTAGCCACTAGTAAAAGTATAGATCCGAAGTAATGGAGACACCTCTATTCCTGTTGTGTTTTTTCTTTCCTGATCTTAAGTGAATGAGTAACCTGAGATGGAGGTACCCTGGTGACTGGTAAGACTAGGAGATCTGGTGCCCCCACCAGGAGATTCATTAAAGCAATCCAAGGATAAATGACAACTGAAATCCCAGAGTCAGCTTCGGCAACAGTGAACTTGGCGAGGACTCTGAAGGGAGAAAAGGACTTCTAGGACCAGCAAGGATCCCTCAGCCACACACATTCACTACATGTGTATTTTAGTACCTTCCTGCTTCAGACTGAACCCATCCTCTCCAGGGATCTTGAGGTCCAATAGGAGGTTAAGTGTACCCTGCATTGGGGTGGGGGTTAGAGGGGAGTTCTGGGTAACAATCACGCTAAGTTTGAGTCCACCAACACCAGGGCTGAATAGATATACAGAGGAGAGAGTGTGCTCCTGGTTTGGGGAGCAGGGAGAATGTTATTATACTTAGATCCTTATAATACCTTCTCAGTAGATGTCCTTTTATAAAAGCTCATTGATGTTAATTCAATGTTAATTCACATCAGATGGGGGTTCATGGGCAATCGTTTTAGAATCATCAACTTCTCAAGGTTATCCTTGGAATCCTGAGGGGAACAATAGTCAGTCAATCTCTGGGAACCCAACTTGCTGGTGCTTATGGGAGTTGGGATAGTGAGGTCAGAGTCTGTGCTGCATAGGTATTTACACAATATAGACAAAGAATGCAAGGTGACTTTGATAGTGAGGCCTCTTGATAGTGGGGGCATCAGGAAAGGTTTCATGTAGAACGTGTCACTTGAGCTGAGTCTTGAAGGAAACCAGAGATTCTGAGACATGGAGGGGAGGAGAGTGCACATTCCAGGCATGGGGGACAGGCTTGGAGATCAGAGATGCAGTGTCGTGTGTGTGTGTGAGTGTGTGTGTGTGTGTGTGTGTGTGTGCGCGCATGTGCGCGTGTGTGTTTAAAATGGATTTGAATGGGGAGGGCTTAAAGTAGGAAGAGTAAACGGGACTTAACAGGAAGTTATTATAATAATATAGGGCAGCAGTTCTCCAAATGTGGTTCAGGGAATCCATGAAGTAAAAACTATTTTCATAACAATATTAAGATAAGACTATTTTATTTCTAATGTGGTGAATATTGATAAAACCCACATGAACAAACTCTTTGGTGGGTCCTCAAAAAGGACACTTTCAAAAGTGAGACCAAAAAAAAAAAATTGAAAACCACTGGCCTAGACTATTTTTTTTCTTTTTTTTAAATTTTTTGGCAATTGGGCTTAAGTGACTTGTTCAGGGTCACTCAGCTAGTAAGTGTCAAGTGTTTGATCTGAGACTGGATTGGAACTCAGGCCTTCCTGACTTCAGGGCTGGTGCTCTATCCACTACACCACCTAGCTGCCCCTTCTTTTCTTTTTTCAAAAGCCTTTTGATTTCTCTCTCTGACTCAAATGCTTCTGTCCTACTAATAGATAAGCCATGCCTCCCTTTTTACAGATGAGAAAACTAAATCTCAGAGTAGGAAAGTCAAATGGCTTGACTGAGACTCCAAGTCTTGTTAGTGATAGAGTCAGGACTGGTATCTTTACTCCCATTTCAATGAGATCTTTCCAATGGAATATCCTCAAGGGTAGTCCACAAGTTTGTTTCTTATGCTCCTATAGTACTATGACATGGAAATGAAGATGCTTCCACCCTGTCTTAGTAGCTGTCAACAAGAAGCCACAATAATATTTGCAGACTTCTTTTGGATCACCAGAAATTTCCTTATAACAGAGTTCAATGTTTTAAAGTAACGAGTAAAAAAAACAAACAAAAAACCCAACAACCAAAAAACTTAAGCTTAAAAAACCCCAAAAAACAACCCAGCACAGAACCCTTGCCACTGTTAGAGATAATTTCCTTTCACACCAGAAATTGTCACCCAAATGCCATTCATTATCATTATTTACGCAGCCTGCTCTGCAGATGTGCTCTGCATCAGTGGCTAATGAAAAGCTAGGTGCAAAAACCAGTTGTCCCCAAAAGGCTTCAGTTCACCAGACACCCTGTGGAACCATGACAGGAGCACACAGGCAATTTTAAAGGTGCTAAAGGGTTGTTAACGTGTCCAGTCTGTGCTGTAGAATAGTCAGAAGCTAGAAGGTGGCATGCAAGTGTCCATAGCAAGTTGGTGTTCAGGGCAAGGCAATGTCCTGACTCACTTCCTTTGCTACTTACTGCAAGTATGTGTGACCTGAATGCAACATCTGATGAGGTGAAGTAAGGCCTTTCCCTCTCAATCTTTTCTATCTTCCTCTTTCAATCTCCATCCCTAATCTTTCCTTTCCTTTGTAAGCCCTCTCCCCCAGAAGGTAAAAAGAGTGAAGGGAGAGGGGAAAAGGAAGGTGAGGAGGATGGGTGGGATATTCTGAAAATGATTTTCATCCACTGAGACATGGAATGAATATAAAGCTTCCCCAAAGGAAGTGAAAGGCAGCTAGGTGGTACAGTGAATAGAGCACCAGGCCTGGAGTCAGGAAGATCTGAGTTCAAATCCAGCCTCAGACACTTACTCGCTGTGTGACCCTGGGTGAGTCACTTAATCCCAATTGCCTAAGTTTCCTCATCTGTAAAATGAGCTGGAGAAATTTTTTGCCAAGGAAACCTTGAATGGGGTCACAAGGAGTTTGACGTGACTGAACAAGAAAGGAACTAAAACCCTAGAATGATCACAGTGACAAGCTCTGGGTTTATGTGCCCTGGGTTAGATTTTGATCCGGGATTACATATCTCAGGTCCAATCGTGAGCCACTCCCCAAATCACTTTTTCTCTGGCTTATTATACCCCCACCCAAAATATACTCAGGAAGAATCTCTGATTAATGCTTTTCTTCTAAGGTTACATCTATAGTTGGGGAGGGGTGGGATTTCTTCCCATCACTGCATCTGCTATGTGACAGCCCCCAACAGTTAAACCTATTCCCAGGGCTGAGGTTTCTTAATTCAGGGTTATGAATAACCATATCTCAATATAATTGGTTTCATCTGTAATCTTGTATATTTTATTTTATGCATTTAAAAACATTATTCTGGGAACGGGTCCATAGGGCTTTACCAGATTCCCAAAGGGGATCATGACACATACAAAAAAAAAAAAATGAGTAAGAAAAACTGTTCTATAGGGAGATGCTTTCAAGAGTCTGAAAAAAAGGCTCACTACATATTAAACTCATCAAGGTGATTGGGGACCACCCTCCCCACCTCAATGTAATCTTTGAATATTAGATTTGGAAGAGACCTTAAGGATCATCTGCTCCAACCTCTTCCCTTTGCCAATCAGGGAAGTGAGGCTTATGTTCCACCTTGTCTCATTCCACCATTTCTCTGTGATCAAAAGTGGGGAAAAAAAAAAAAAAAAACAACAACAAACCCAAACTCCTTGGTTGCCATTTTCCAAGTCAACTTCTCTTTGTCATTTTTCCTTGTTTGATTTTGTCTTCTCAGCTGTTCCATCCTAACTTAGTCATTCATCACCACATAATTCCCCCAATTAACCACTGACACAAAGCCGACAAATCTCCTTCTGGAAGTGAAATTTCATGCTTGGATTACTTGGGCTCTATCAAACAGTAATATTTTGTTTTGTTTAACTTAAAACTGAAATATTTCATTAGCTCCTTCATAATTGAGACACATAATTGATTTATCTCTCATGGCTGCTGGCTTTGTTTTCAACCAGGGTTAGCTCTGCTGTACAGTTTCCCATGGGACAGCTCTCTGTTTTCCACTGGAAGCTCTTCCTTCTATGCTTTTCCAACAAAATGACTTGTAGCAAATTATGTACAAGGCCTCCATAAGTATACTGATAGTCTGTGTTTTCTAGACTTGTTTTGCACCCACCAAACTATATCTTGACTTTAACAGGTTCAGACAGCTCAACATTAGGTGTATAAAAGTCATGTCAGCCTTGTTAATCTGCTTTCACCTTGATTAATTTAAATCTGGAGTTACTGATGGTACGGTCCCAGGACCCCAAGACAAAATAGAACAGGGTTATTCTGAGGCTGGAAGCTAATGAAAAACACCTCAGAGAATCTGAAGTTTATCCTACAGGACAAGCAGAATTTATAACACAATTCCATAATTCCTAAGGAAGAAATTAAATTGCATCATAATATCAAAGAATTTAAAGCTAGAAGGGGCCTTCTAAGTCATCTAGTTCAACCCAATAATTTTTACACATGAGGACACAGGCTTAGAGACATTAAGTGGTTTTTACCAGGGTCACATATCTTGTCAGTGACATATCTAGGACTCAAATTCAGGTCTCCTGCTTGCAAGGCCAATGTTATTTCTACTGCACCAAGAAGAAAAAGGAAGCTTTTTTTTCTTTTTTTTTTGATGGGGTGGAGTGGGGAGGGAAGGGACAGAGATAGACAGAGACACAGAACAGAGAGAAACAGAGACACACAGAAAAATAGAGACACAGAGAGACAGAGAGGAGGGGAGGGAAGAGGGAAAGGGAGAAAGAGAGAAAGAACATACAGAAACCGGAAAGAAAACTCGATAACTGATGAAGGCCTCAGAACAGCACGGGATAGCCAGAAAAGGAATATATTGATGGACCAAAAGCAAATTAACAAAAAAAAAAAGACTTGAAAATAGGGAGTATCTGGTAATGAAATTGATTCTGGAAGACAAATAGGGGCTAGTTAATCAAGAGGAATTAGTTAAAGAAGTGCTGGGAGACATCCAGACCATTCGATTCAATTCAATTTAATAAATACTTGTTAGGTTCCTATTATGGAAGGTAATCCATGGTAGGTACTGGGGACTTATGGATAAAAAGACAAAAACTAAGAGTTTTGCTGGTTTTGAAATGACACTTTTGATTGGGAATCAGATATTTAATTGCATTTTGTTATCTTAAGTGAGTTTGCTCTTCCTCCTGAGTATTGTTATTAATATACACAAAAGCTGATGATCCTTGTAGATTTATCTTAAATTTATTTATATGTTATAAAAGCCTACTTTTTCATTCAAGTTATTCATTACCTTGATAAATTTTTTTACATTGATTCTCTGGGGTTTTCTAAGTAAGCTACAATGTTATTTGAAAATAGAGATAATTTTGCTTCCTTTTTGCCTGCACTTATTCCTTTAATATTCTCTCCTTGTTTAATTGCTGTAGCTAGCATTTCAAGCACTATGTCAAATAACTAGACAGAAAGCGAATATCCTTGATCCACCTTTGATCTCACTGGAAAAATTTACAGTATTTCCCATTGCAACTAAAGCAAGTTCATAGTTTTAGCTAGCTTCTTTTGATCATTTTAAGGTCCTTTTATACCTTTGCTTTGCAATTTTTTTAAGCACAAGTGAGTGCTCTGTTTTGTCAAAGACCTTTTCTGTTTATTGATACAAGTATCTTATTTTAGAATTTTGTTATTGTTGTGATTAAATTTATAGTTTACTTAATGTTGAACTGTTTTTGCATTCCCTATTGTTTTAGGTCAGGGCAGGTAACCTGGAAGCAGAGATGTGATCAGTCCCTTTTGCCTATTTCCCTGGTATTGTGATTTACAATGTGGGGGAAAAAATGTCTCAAGGCTCAATTCCAGTATCCTGAGGGGCTTTTATTCAATGACATGGTACAACAAACTGGGTCTGGAGATCATAGGATCATAAACCTAGAGATAGAAAAGAACCCAGATGCCATCTAATGCCATAATTTTACTAATGAAGAAACTGAGGCTCAGGGAGATTGAATGACTTATCCAAAGTTATACAGGTAGTAAGCATCAGAAGCGGCATTTGAACCCAGGTCCTCTGACTTCAGAGCCAATGCTCTTTCCACTATATCATGCTGTGCTTAAGGGCACAGGAATGCTGATGTTTGATGACTCTTGATGGGTGCTAGTTCTGTGTTCTGCCAGAGGTATCCTCTGTCCAGGTCTATTGGGGTATCTACCTAATAAATAGAGTATAATATTGAGTGAATACCAATAGACTATGTGGACTGTCCTCATTCCCACCACATTACTAGTTTACCTTTTCTGCTCATACATCTCTACAATGAAATTCTTTGTGTTGCTTTTTTTTGCACAAATCATTATTAATGCAGTGCAGCCTACTCACCTCCATGATGCACTTCTTCATCATTATTTGTGGAGGCTCTCAACTTTAAACATTTAGAGACTGTGGTATACCATGACTTTCAATCACACAATATTACTAGAGAAATATTCATGTTAAAAAGACAAACCTTTGTTTCAGGAGTAAAAGCACTATACAATTTTCTGAAGACAATACAGCCTACTCTTAACTTCCTATTCAACCCCAAGTCCAGCTCTATGAGGTGGCCATCCAACTGTGTATGATAGAGTAGAACACAAGAAGGAAGAAGGAAAGAAGGAAAAAAAAAGAAAGAAGGAAAAGAGGGAGAGAGGAAGAGAAGGAAGGAAAGAATAAAGGGAAAGAAGGAAGGAAAGAAAGAAAGAAAGAAAGAAAGAAAGAAAGAAAGAAAGAAAGAA
>NW_020940360.1:32305660-32376448 GCF_900497805.2 Vombatus ursinus
GAAAGAAAGAAAGAAAGAAAGAAAGAAAGAAAGAAAGAAAGAAAGAAAGAAAGAAAGAAAGAAAGGAAGAAAGAAAGGAAGGAAGGAAGAAAAAAGAAGGTAGGAAGGAAGGAAGGAAAGAAGGAAAGAAGGAAAGAAGGAAGAAAAAGCAGGAAGGAAGGGAGAGGAAAGGAAGGAAAGTAGAAAGGAGGGAAGGAATAAAGAAAAAAAGTGCCCAAATTTACTAAATAAGATAATAGAGGATCTGAACAACCTAATCCCAGGAATCAAAACTGAGAAAGTCACAAGTGAATTCTCAAGTAAAAAGCAACTCCTTTACATATTCACAAGTGCAACATTTAAGCACAAATTAGCAAACATTTAAGAACAAATAATTTTCTCATTCCATAAACAATTTGCAAGAGAATGAAGGCATCTTATCCAACTCCCTTTATGAAACAAAGTGAGTCTGATCTCTAAACTAGGGAGAGATAAAACAGAGAATGAAAACAATAGATCACTATCACTAATGAATATTTATGCCAAATATTCTAGAACATTAGTAAGAAAACAAAAGGAAGTTTCCATAAAATGGAAATATAGCAGGCTTTATTCTCTACTCACATATGTAACAGGTATAAAACCCTAAGTGTAGCAGGGTTTTTGCTGCTCATCTGTAGCAGTCCCTATGCAGAAGATGCAGAATGTTAGTGTGCTCAGCAAAATGAAAACAACACTTCTTAGGTGATCTTGGAGACAAATATACCAATGCCACACCCTTCAGTCTGTTAAATCAAGTCGTGTAATGACTTAGTTACCTCATGTTTGATTCAAAAGGCAATCAGAGTCTGTTTTCTAGTGTTTCTTTATATATGACTAAAATAATGCAAAAAACCTCATTCTTAAACCCCACTTTGGTTTATAAAAATTGGATAAAACTTTGTTCCCCATAAGTTTTCTCTCTTTTGCTATTGAATCGCTCATAGGATTAGAATTTAAAAAAATCAATGTTATTTGCTAAATCATTTATTAACAATAATAGTGAAAAATGTATACACACATATGCACACCATATTAATTATATAGTGGCTGTGGAAAAAGTTCATAACCCCTCTTTGACAATGGAACCTCAGTACAACACTAATTCAGCTCTCTCAGGGTAACAGATGCAGTTTCTTTCACTGGTTGGATTCCTTTTTTCATAGAATAGCTTCACTACAGAATAAGAGTTGAGCTTCATTCTCTCATATGTCTCTTAATTCTCTCAAAGATGACACTTAGCTCTTGTAAGCTCACGCACACTTTCACCATGACAGTTACCTCTCTAAGTCTCATGGAGAAAGTTCTCTTAGCCCTCTCTTGAACACAGAATCTCTCAAAAATGACAGTTAACTCACCGTGGCTCTCATAGACTCTAGAAGTAATGGAAGTAAACTGTTAGATCCCCAGATTCCATTCCCACTCTCTTAAAAATATAGTAAAAGAGAGTAAAGCCTCTATGAGAGGGGCTATTTAAACTGGGGTTACAGAATGATGGCTCACAGGTTTTCATTAGAAGAAGTAAACCAAGAATTGGAGGAATTGACTTTATCTTGTGTCCAAATGTAACAAGAAACAGCATTTCATGGATATCTGATATTTAATGATCTCATTACAGGATTCATTGCAAAAATGCTGCAACATAAAACAATCGTACCTCATACACTAATATCTTTTGCAGATGAGGAGATCGAGAAGTTCTATGAAGAATTCAACAAGACTTAATTTAAATCAACAAACATTTACGAAGCACTTTGTGCCAGGTACTATGCTAAACTCTGGCATGCATAGACAAAAAATTAAACAGTTCCTGCTTTCAGCAAACTTAAAATCTTGTTGATAGAAGCAGTATGTACTCAAGTGAGTAAATATAACACATACACAAAATAATTATAAAATAGCTCTCATGGAGGAAGAACCAACACCTGGGGGAATCACAAAATGCTTCTAGCAATGAGGAGCATTTAAAATGAGCCTTAGCATTCCAAGAAGAAGAAGTTAGGAGGGAGATTTTCTCAGGCGTGGAGAACAGCCTATACAAAACAATTGAGACTACAGATGGAATTTGGGGTATGAGAAATAGCAACTAGATTAGTTTGTTTGAACTGTAGCATTTGTGTGAGAAGTAATGTGAAATCATCCTATAAAAATATGTTGTCGAAAGACTTAAAGACTTTACATGCCAATTAGAAGAGTTTGTATTTTATTCTAGAGGCAAGAGTGAGCCACTGAAGTTTTTAGAGCAGGAGCAACAAGGAAGCAAACCTCCCAAATTAATTTAACAATGTACCATTCTGTGACATGAATGGAAAGGTGAGAAAGGATGTGTATTACAAATAAATATATGTGGTGTATTTGAAGATATAATATGAACTACACAGAAGCCACAGGCCAATATGTCTGTTACGTCTACTAATGTCAACTAATATGTCTATTATGTTTCTATTCAGATTAATAATTTCTCTCTTGTTAATTAATAATTTTCTCTGTTATATTTGTCTGAGTCTGAAAGATATTTATTTGTACTTAAAGACTGTGCCCAATTCTGGTTTTCTTAAACGAAATACTTGGAAACCATAAATTCTATTAAAAACACATTCTTGTATTATTATGTATAACTTTATTTTTGGTTATATCATATTCTAATATGTAAACCATCTCTCTCTCACTAATATTTACATTTTCTCCTTAACTTGGAAGTTCTCTAGCTAGCAACTATATTTGTGGATGAATTAAACCAGAGATTCTCTTCTGCTTATGTCCCATGGATTTTATCCATCTTCATTTTGCCCTCTCATTCCAATACTTCTAAGCAGATTTTTGATTCTCTGAAATATATTATTCAGACTTTTTGTTTCATTATAATTTTCTGAGGAACTAATGTTACTTATATACGCTATTTAAGCCCTGTATTTCATGTAAGTCATCTGGTGGCAAAGAGAAGAGAATACTGGGCTTGCAGTCAGGAAGGCCTGAGTTCAAATCCAACTGCAGACATTTAATAGCTATGTGACCTTGGGTAAATAACTTAATATCTGTTTACTACAGTTTCCTCAACTGTAAAATGGGAATAATAATTGCACCTACCCCATTGTTGTGAGGACCAAAGGATTATTTATAAAACAAAAATTTATTTATTTTATAAATATAATAAAAATTAATTTGTTTTATAAATACAAAAAACTTCATTAATTTTATAAATGCAAAAATTTATTAATTTTATAAATACAAAAATTATTAATTTTATAAATACAATAAAAACTTATTTATTTTATAAATACAATAAAAATTTATTTATTGTATAAATTACAAATTTATTTATTTTATAAATAAATTACAAATTTATTTATAAAAAAATAAAATAAAACTTATAAATATATAAATAAAAATTAAATAAAGGAATAATTATAAAAATATTTGGCACAATGCCTGGCACATAGTAAACACTATATAAATGCTTATTCTTTCTCAGATTGTTTTATATTTATAACTTTCTTCTAATTTTATTGTCTTTAGGCTGAAACTTTTTTTTTGTACCATTACATTTTGAGTTCTGCCTTCTCCATTATCTTTTTCATGGCATTTACTGCTTTGTTAAAATTTTACACCTTCTGTTCTCTTCTGTTTTTCAATAAGAGCTCTAATTTTATTGCTCTCCTATTGGGACTTTCAGTCTCTTTAAAGGTTCTCACAGTAGGTTCTAATCTGTTTTCTAGGATTATAGTTACAGTTATTGCATACTCATTCTCTTTGAGTAGAGCAGGAGTTCTTAATCTTTTTGTGTCTTGTAGTTCTTTGGCAGTCTGGTGAAACTTAGAAACACCTCAGAATAATTTATTTTAAAAATTACTAATTTAGGGGCAGCTAGGTCGTGCAGTGGATAGAGTATTGGCCCTGGAATCAGGAGGACCTGAGTTCAAATCTGACCTCAAACACATAACACTCACTAGCTGTGTGACTCTGGGCAAAGTCACTTAACTCCAATTGCCTCTCCAAAAAAAAAAAAAATTATTAATTTAAGGAATGTCAGAGAAAATAAAGGTATATATTTTTTCCCCATCCAAGTTGAGGGACCCCTTGAGATCTACATACAAAGCCCTTGGGGACCATAGGTTAAGAATTCCTGGTCCAAATAGTTCTTACAAGTTTACCATATAGTATCTCTTTGTTACATTAAAATGTTTTTTTTTTCTTGCTAATTTCATTAGTCACTCTGTTGGTTTTTCTGTGAGGATTTCCTTGAGATGATTTATTTCCTTTCCCATCATTGTTGTTGTGGTTGTTGACTGAGCTCTCACCCAAATCAACTTTGAGGTATTTTCAATTCCTATCCTAGTTGAATGTCTTTCTGCTATGGCTAAGTAAATCTCTTTTTGTTAACTGTTGAAGGATCTGTGATTGTCTCATTTTGTTCCACTACTGACCCCAAACTACCAAAGGACTGGGCTGAGTCACGCCCAGCCTGGAGCAGTCCTACTCACCATGTAAGCAGTCAAGTATCTAGGATGGGTTCTGGGAAACCCAGTGTAGTGGTGAGGCCAAAGAGAGAAGTGAGGGAGAAGAGAGTCCCTGTAGTGATGTATCTTCCCTCTGCACTGGGGACCTAGATTAGGTTCTAGGATGGTTAGGGGCTGAAGGAGGAGCAAAGAGGAAGAAAGCAAAGGGATAAGGGTCTACTACTCCTTCTTCCTGAGTCCCAGACATCCCAAAGATTGCAGATTCGTTTGAGTTTCTAAGTATTTTGAATATAAAACAGTGTGTAGTTGTTTGTGGAAAGACTTCTTCAAATGTAGCTAAAATCATCCTGTAATTTTTAAACACATAAATCATATCACTCTAATGTTCCCTTAAATAGGCTCCAGCTTCACTAATGATTCCCCTTCAGGCTGCTCAGTCAAATTATGTTATACAAGTTTATACTTCTTCCACAAAAGAGAAACTAATAGTTCTTTACTTCCTTCCCCAGCTACAAAGTGGGAATAATTCCTTGCCACACACACCCTGGCTGCAGATGGCCTCTGAGATCCCTTCCAGCTCTAAATCTATGAGTCTACTAACATGGCCAAAGCACTTTGGGCTCTGTAGAATGGCACTCACAGTGTGCGAATTCAAGGAAAGTTATTCTCAGAGCACAATGTCAGTGAATTTGAATTCCAATGGGCAGGAGATACACTGCTGAAACTGAGAGGGACATTTCTGCCCAATGATACAAAGGCGCTGAATATAGAATATTGCTCAAAATAGCCTTGGTCTGTGCTGTCCACAGCAAGACTACCAGTTCCTCTCTTACTGCTGTCATGTCACTGCTAAGCCCTCTTGGACATTATTACTACATCAGTCTCTGCTTCAGTCTGTAGTTTGCCTAGAGATACCAATTTCATACCTGCACCATGATTTGACTTTCTTCAGCTTTTTCATCCCAATGCCCTTTCCTCTGAGCTTTATTTCCCTATCTGCTTCCCAAGCTTTCATGAAAGTGTTGACTGATACCCTTTCTTCATCTCTCTCCCAAGTCCCACTCTGCTGTGATAATCACCTTGCAATCAGAGGGTGGGCTATTTATAACGACACTTACAGATTTACAGGCTATTTGGGGGGCAGGGTGCATGATAGGGCTACTTAACAGAGTATTTAATAGCTTAAGCTTCTTTGGGCTCCTAGTACAGACCTCACTGTGGCTCTGAAAACTGTCTGTCCCAGTTAATGATAACAACCAGATCCAAGACAGGTTCCCCTAGTTGAAGGCTAACATTTCTGGATTATAAATTGTTTATTTGTGAAACCTCCAACTACATTGTGAATTGAGGATATTTAATAATAATAATTATGAGATCAGATTCAGCAAGCACAAGTTTTGTATTTTCCCAAGAAATTGGTGCATAAACAACTTTGAAAACTTCAAAAGTAAAATCTTAGAATACACACAAACCTCACCAAGGAGTAACAAATGATGCCCACATAGACTTTGGAGTCTGCAAACCACCTAAGATACCTAACACTTGCAAAGTATATAGACCATTTTCTAAATATTTGGAATGGAAAGACAGTTTGCCAGATTCATCTGTACTCTTTCAAAACATTTGCCTTCAGCCTTAGGCTAAGGGAGACAGAGGTATTAAACAGGGGAAGAATGATAGTTTTGGAATCAGGAGATCTGGTTTCCAATTCTGCCTCTGTCAAAATTGAACCTGCCCATGTGACCCTGGACAAGTCATTTTACCCATGCTGTAGGACTTATTTCCTCTTTTTCTAAAAGGAGGAAGTGGAACTAGATGCCCACCTAAGTCTCTCCCATCCCTAAATCCATGATTGGATCACCAAGCATTTGTTAAGCACCTCTACAAATTTGTTCAGAATTGTTCTAGTCAATTAAAAAAATATTCATTCAGGACTAAGTACCTTTTATTTGGGGAGATAGATAAGAACTATCTTTGCCCTCAAGAATTTTCCAATTTATTTGGAGAAGTAAGGCACACATATGAAATTTGATGACAATAACTACTAAACCTTATGGTATATTAAAGAGTTTAAGAAGAGATCAGCATGGTTAGGAGCAGTGAGGGAGGTCTTGATGAAAGAAGTGGGTCTTAGTCTGTGCCTTGAACGATGGGTAAAATGGAACATTTCTGTAATATTTTGATACTTGGCTAAATCTCTCTGGACTATAGTTCTGACAGTTGATACTGTCTCTCCACTCAATTCTTCACATAGCTGTTAACTTTTCTGCTTAACGAACTCTAGTGACTCCCTATTATCTTTAGGATCAAATATAAAAATCCCCTTTTTGACTTTTAAAATACTGTGTGACCTGCCCCCTTCCTCTCTTTCCAATCTTCTTTCACACCTTACTCCCTTCTACTTACTCTGCAGTCTATTGACATGGGTCTCTTCCATGTGCCATGCACATAATGCTCTATCTCCCTGCTTTGTGCATTTTCACTAACTGTCACTCTCGCCTTGAATTCTCTCCTTCCTGTTTTCTGTCTCCCAGCTTCTCTGGCTTCCTTCAGGTCCCAGCCAAAAACCCATCTTCTACAAGAAACCTTTCTGATCTCTCTTAATTCTAGCACCCTCTTTCTAGGATTATCACCAATGTTTCCCACCTATATTTTATTTGTATGTAGTTGTATGCATGTTGTTTTCCTCTTTAGACTATGAGCTCCTTGAGAGCAGGGACCGCTTTTTGCCTTTCTGTCTATTCCCAGTGCTTACCACAGTGCCTGGCACATAGTAGGTGAGGGGGTACAGTGGATAGAGAACTGGGCTGGAGTAGGAAAGATCTGAGTTCAAATCTTGCCTCAGATACTTACTGGCTGTGTAGTGTTACTCTGGGAAAATCATATAACTTTTGCTTACCTCAGTTTGTTCAACTGCAAAATGAGGATAATAATAGCACTTATTTCATAGGCTTATTGTGAGGATCAAATAAGATATTTGGAAAGCGCTCACACATAGTAGGCATCATACAAATGCTTATTCCTTTTCGCTTCCCTCCCATTCCCCTAATAAAAGCTTGTTGACTTGTTGACTATTGGCCTTTAAAGTCTTCTCCAACCTGGTTTTAATCTACCTTTCCACCTTATTAGATATTACTCTCTTTAACATGCTCTACAGTCTAGCCAAACCAGTTCCATGGTGCATTGGAAGGAGCACTAATCAGTCATCAGACCTGGATTGGACTCTACTTATTCCCCACCCCTCTCCCCCCATTCTTACTACCTGTGGGACCTTGGACAAGGTATTCTATCTTTCTGTTTCCTCAATAAGGAGGTGGATGGCTTCTGAGGGAGTCCCTTCCAACTCCACATCTACAGTCCTATGACTACTTGATTTCCAGGATTCCTATGCAACTTTCATTTTCCATCTTGATGCCTTTCACAGGCATGTGTAAGAAGCGGCACCTTTCCTTTTTATAGTCTATGCTTTCCTTCAACTCTGAGCTCAAATACCATTAGCAACATAGGAGAGTTTACTGAACCCCCCAGATGCTGGTGCCTTCCTCCAAATATAACTTAGCACTTATTTTGATTATATCTTATTCATACTTACATTGTCTCACCATTTTCCCCCATGAGGAAAGGAGTTGATATTCATTTTTGGTTTTACGTCCCCAGCTCCCTAGCACAATGTCTTAAACACAGTAGGTGTTTATAAATGTCTACTGATTAAATCAATTGGTTGGTTTTGTATTTAACACTCCATATAACTTGCCTATAGATGAGTATTCCTGGAAAGCCAGGCTTCATGCCACTGTGAGCCTGAGAGAGAAAAGCATGAAGGATAATAAGTTCAGCTATGACTCTTGATTCAAATTGGAATCTAATGGTAGCATTAATAAACAAAGATGGCTAGTGCTACAGGACCCAATTTTAAGTTTAAATCAGAGCTGGGAGAAATGTAAGTCAGCTCCTCCTAAGTGTCCTATTTCAAAGAGCTGGGGGTCTAATAAAAGAAAGTGCCCCCTAAGCTGAAATATTGTCTCTTCCGATTTAACATCTAACTGCTAGCAAAGGGTTTTCACTAGGAAGAGCGCTAGTAGGACTTCGTGATCATGATTGTGAACTGTAACGAGCCTTCGGGCAGGAGTATTTCCATTAGCCCCTTGATAAACATATGTACACCACTGGATGAATTATTGGCACTGATCTCATTTACTGCATTCACTGTGAGCAAAAGTCAGGGCCACCAGAATACTTCCTGCACAGGAAATGGAAGTCAGAACTTTCATGACTTTTTAGGGAACTTGAATTTGATAAACTGGGACCACATTAATATCCCTTTATCATAGGGGACTGAGTGATGGTGGATGCCTTCCCAGAGGAAGTTTTTATATTGGCTTGGAAAACTCATCTCATATTGAAATCACAACTTCCTGGTAGTTGCCCTTTTTAATGGGCAGAATAAACTGCCTGATTACTATCCGTCAAGTAGCGAGGTTCAAAGAACATAGGACTGACCAAAGATGAATGAATGGAAGTGGTCTAATTCTATGTGAGTGTATATGATGATTGCTCTTTTCTCAATAAACAGAATGATATTACAAAGTCCTAATACAGGCTAATTCTTTTAGAGTAGGAAAAAGTTTGGATGACTGGAAAGTATTTGAGGGAAAAAATTAGTTTCCATCATGTTTAAGAGAATAATTGTGTATCTAAGGAACCATTATTCTGGTTAATCATATCTAAGACAGAGAAAAGAAAGGGATATAGACTGGAAAGGATCAATGCTATGCCATGTTTACTGTATTCACATGTGTATTGTACTTCTCTTTGTTCATTCCACTAGATTTTCAGAAGGAAATGTGATTTTCAATTCTCTCCAGGTAATTTCCATCACCTCTATAACCTGCTTTGAAGGTAACTACTGTGAAAGCTCAATCACTTAGCTGTGTGATGCTGGGCAAATTATTAAATATATCTGAGCTTCTTTCTTCATTTGTAAAATGGAGAAAATAATGCAGTGCTAATTCACATGGTTGCAAATAGCATGCTTTATAAAGTGTAAAAATCAACATATAATTAGGCATAGTGGTGCATGCCCATTATCAATGAAGTTCAGACAGGTGGATCTCTTGAACTTGAGAACTGGGAAGTTAGGAATTTAGGGACAAGGTTGCCTAAGGTGGGGTAAACTGGTTGGAAAAGGAGTCAATTGTTTTGGGCCTCTGAGTGACCACTGTGCTTCTAGCCTGGGCAACCTACGGAGACCCACGCTCAAAAACCCAAAACATATAAATGTTAGTATTTAAGGACTTACAAGAGAAATTGACAGTGTCAACATTCGCTGAAAATGAAAGGAAGGATATTTTAGTAATTGTGGTACCTTTTCCAAACGTTTTCACAATAGAACTTCAGAGCTGAGGCGGAAGGAGTTCACCCGTTCCTTTCAAGAAACAGATACTGAGGTTCAGAAAGGCTGCATGGCACAGCGACTGGAAGGACTTTCTGTGGAGTCTGGAAGAATCTGGGTTCATGTCCCATGTCTGAGACATCCTGGCTATGTAATTAAGGGTAAATTACTTGACCTCTAAGTGTCCTAGGCAACTCTTTAGGCCTGTAAGCTGCTGATGGTCTTCCACTGGGAATTCCCTTCATGGATTAAATCAGGTCAGGGCTAAAATAAAACTGAAGCTAATAGAGGGGATATGACTTGCTGAGGGTTAGAGTAATCAGTGGCTAAACCCAAATTAGGACCCAGGTTCCTTTCATTTAACTACACCGCCTGTTTCCTATCAAGTCTACAGAGAATTTCCCAGGAGAAAATTATGCTCTAAGATGCTGTAAGGCTACAGTCCTTCAAATTCTTCTCAGAGGCACAAAATGCCTTCTTTCAGAAAAATTATGTAAATCCGGTAAAGCCTATTAACCAGTTTATTCAATCATAAGACAGGTAAAGGTGACTAGATGATGTTTTACAATCTGATTTATGGCCACCCAAGAACAAACAGTGAAATAGACCATTAATAAGGCACTGCTAACAATAGAGGCACCATTAGCTGCCCTTATCCCCCACCTTCCATCCATGCTCAGTGGTACAAGCTTTCTGAATGATAAGAATCATAGCAACAAGGGCTGATGAGAGTATTTATATATTTTTATTTCACATATTATGAATAATAATGATGTATTAGATATATTAATAATGTTAATTTAAATACTTTCATTCTTAAGAAAATTATCCAATATGCTTCCATTTTTATTGGCTACTTACTGGCTTCTGAATGACATGCAAAGCACTGAATTGATAAATCTTAAAATTTTGGGTCCTGGTTCCTTGGACCAGTGGTTCTTTACCCTTTATTAGTCTGAAGAACTATGGACTCCTAAGATGTAGGCAACTATGTGGCATAATGGATAGAGGATTGGACCTGAAATCAAGACGACATGAATTCATTGGACACTGGACTCTTCAGACCATGGTGGAGAAATATATCCACAACAATCTATGGGAAGCTACTCCCAGGTCTTGGCACACCATTACTAAGTCAATTAGATGGGTTGGAATCATGGTTCATAGGATTCCATCAGGGAAGAAAAATGATGTATATATCTGTCAGGTGTTTAAAAGGGAGGGACAGAGAATGGGTCTTGGTGCTGTCTGATTTATTTCCTACCTCTGATATTACAAGTAAGCAGAAGCCAATCAATAGGGTTGCACAGATGTAAGTTTCTAGCTTGGCAAAACCCAGAAGAGGTAACTAGGTGAGGCTGGGTTTGAAGTCAGGAAGATCCATTTCAAATCCAACGTGAGATACTGTGTGACCCTGGAGAAGTCACAACCTCTGTCTGCCTCAGTTTCCACAACTGTAAAATGGAGATAATAGCACCTACCTCCCAGCATCGCTGTGATGATCAAATGAGATATTATTTGTAAAGGGCTTATTAGCACAGTGCCTGGCACATAGCAGACACTATATAAATGTTGACTTTTGTTATTATCATTATAGATTGTCAGGAAGGGAAAAGGGGGTCAGACTTGGGCTGCAACTGTCAGTTGGAAAATGACTAAGTCCAAGACTCTAACCATAGTTTAAAATGACTGACTTTATTTCAAGTGTCAAAAATGAATATTTAAAATAAAGTTTTTAGTACTTGTGCCCTAAGGAAACCAACTGGGAAAAGCACATTTTAAAATCAATTAAAGCCCCCCCCCAAAAGTGTAGCCACCCTGGAATACAACAGTTAAAAAATGGGGTGGAGGGGCAAGTTAAAGACACCACTTAGTTCACAATTCACATGCCATTTTTTTAAAAAGAGAAAAACAAATGGGGATGGTTCCATAATAACTTCCAAATACTTCTCACTTTTAAAAATCAATTTTCCTTTTATTGACATTTTTAACGTAATTACACATTTCTCCTCCAGCCTTTAGGCTCTCAGGAGAAACACAGGTACAATTCAGATGTCTGTACACAGTCAAATAAATCAGTTGATCAAGAGAGAAGGCCTTTTGGCTCAATTGTGCAAATGCATTTTATTGGCTTTTTCCTAGCATGCTGTCTTAGGAGTGACGCAAATTGGTTGTTGGGCAGTATTGCTATTTCTATGGCCATATGGTAACAACATCAGTTTCAAGAAATATGGTGAGAGACACCTTGGATTCAGAAGGGCAATCATGAAACACAAGTTAATTATATGCCAGCAGTGCTCTGCATAGTCGGGGCTTAAAAACCATGATCCTACAAGTGCATTGAGCAGAAACAAACCAAGCTGCTTCCCTTCTACAATGCTTGGCATTGGGCCTTAGTGGAAAGTATTACCTATTCAGTTGAAGGTGTGCACAGAGAGGACTGCATGACTAGCAGTGTTGAAAAATATGACCTATCTGGACAAGCAAAAGGAATTGGAATAACTCATTTTATTTTGCAGAAGTCTGTTATGTCCTTGTATGGTATTTTACATATGGGCATATCTTCTTCAGCTCTGGTGAGGAGAGAAAAGGAAACACAGTAAGATAACTAAGTTAGGTCTAAAAAGTGCCCTCCTGATAGGAAAGAAGTTTTTAAAAGAAGTATCTGCTTAGAAAGTTTAAGGAACGTATATTTGGGTTCCACGATACAAAAATCACTGATCGTAGCATTTAGAACTGGCAGGGCCTGATATTTCCAGAAATCTTTCTGTCAACTTAAGGAAAGAAATTAAAGTTTGGATTTTAGGAAGCAGTCACCATTTTCCAGTTTCCATCCATTTTTATAGGAGGCATTTAAATAAAAGAGAGTTTGTTAGAAGAGGTAGGTACAGATCAGTTGAAGAGTGAAATACCGAGGGGAAAAAAAAAAGCGGTTTAACTTCAAATGATCACTTGAATCACATTATTTATAAGCTGTTAATCCAAAGAATATAAAATTATTTAGGTCATTTTGAAAATCAATTTGTTGCAAAGCTGGGCAAAACTCATATTTTGAGAGAAAACGAATTTAATCCCATCTAATTAGAATTTTAGTGTTCCCTCCCACCAGTAACTTGTAAAGAACCAGAAATAAAGCCTCCCATTCTTAAATAACATTTATTATGGTTGTGAAGAAATTTTGTTTTTGTATTATCACAGTTCTTATGTTTACTTACAGGTGACTTGGATAAGATTATGGGAGCAAATAACATTAAGAGGTTTTATAGGAACCTTTAAAGGAAGCTTGACTACCACTTTTAAACTCTGGAAATCTAAGTATTCACAACAGCATCTGCTGCAATTTAGCTATTTGTCCAAACATGCTTTTTTTTTTTTAAACATATGTTTGAATATGGCAGAAAAAACCACTCCTAGGGAATGATAAAAAGGAGAAGCCTAAAAAAGGTAAAATTCCCACAGCAGTTTGGGTCACTGGAAGAACAAACTGTGGTTCGTAAGCGTAGGAACAGTGTTCTCAAACACAAGTACTATGCCCACTGGTTTCTCTGTGTAAATGATGTTAAAAGCCCTTGAGGTTTATTTTGGGGATACAATGGGAGCCGAGTATTTCACTTATTCAATCCAATCGATATTTAAGCACCGTGCTATAAATGCAAACATATCAGAGACTTCTTCTATAACTTTAGCAGTGGGTTTTCCTGCTCCATGGCCTGCCTTAGTATCAACATGAATGAGCAGAGGGTTAGTCTGCTTTCTGCTTCGGCCCACAATATATTGGAGGGTTGCAATGAACTTCAGGGAATGAAGGGGCACCACGCGGTCGTCATGATCTGCAGTGAGAAGTAACATGGATGGATACTGGATTCCATCCCCTTCAGGTAACCTGATGTTATGTAATGGTGAATACCTGAAAAACAAAAGTAATTTTATGTGGTTCAGTATTAAGTTAACAAAGACATGCAAGACACGGTCTATTTTAAAAAACGGTTAATTAATAATGGTGGGGTTATTTTTGTCAACTTACTTGTTTACCTGTCCAGAACACAGAGGAGACCTTGACCTAACCTAGTCTTTATAGCATCATGGATGTAGAGCTGAAAGAGACCTCATCTAATGAAGAATATGATGATGATGATGACGATTATTATAATGATAATAATAGTAAGCATTTATGTAGCACCTTAAGTTTCAGAAATAATTTTGTAAACATTATCTCATTTGATCCTTACCACAATCCTGGGAGGCAGGTGCTATTATTACTGACATTTCTCATATGAAAAAACAGAGGCTGAAACAGGCTGACTCACCCAGGGTCATAAAGCTACTAAGTACCAGAGGCTGGATTTGAACTCAGCAATTCCTAAATCCAGGCCCAGCACTCTGTCCACTATACCACCTAGGTGCCTTTCTGAAAGTACAACTTCTTCTTCTAACAGAGAAGGAATCAGGCCCAGAGGGAAAATGACTTGTCCAAGGTCAAGGACTCAATTTCAATATAGAAAAATTATAAAAAAAAAAAAAAAAAAGAGAGCTTGAAGAGTTACTGAAAGATTCTGAAATCTGAAGCACTTTGGACATACCGTTTACTGCAGAACACAGGTGTGCTCTCAAAGTCAAACATACCTTCCTAGTTTTTGTGACACTTAACTTATAGGATAAAGACCTCCTTGCTGTTCCTTGAATAAAACATGCCATCTCCTGACTGTGCATTTTCACTGGCTGTCCTCCTCACCTTTGTTTTCTGGCTTCTTTCAAGTCCCAGTTAATATCTTACCTCCTGTAAGGAGCCTTCCCCAGTCCTCCTTCATGTGACTCTGAAATTATATTCAGTTAATCTTGCCTATGTCATCTCCACACATAATTGGTGTCTCGTCTTCCCCATCAAATTGTGCACTCTCTGAGAGCGTGGAATATTGTGCTCAGCACTGTGCACAGAGCCTGGCACTGTACAGGTGTTTAATAAATGCCTGTGGACTTGACTTGATAGGAGGCCATATATCTTGACCTTATATGTCCTTTTGAATATAAGAGATTTAGGTTCAGGAACATTTCAGTAACAGTAGAAAAAGGGTACTATTAAATTCAATTAAAAAAAATTTTTTTAACAATGTCTGATATTTGTTACAAGTTTTATATATGTTTTACAGTTTTAAAAAGTGCTTCATGTGTTATCTCATTTAATTCTTATAACCACCCTCTAAGTAGGTAGTGAAGATGAGGAAACTAAGACTTACAGGAATTAACTGATCTGCTAAAAGCCATACAATTAAGTGGCAGAGCTGAGACTTTGGCCTGTGTCTTCTGACTAAATCCAATGATCACTTCACCATGCTGCTCCCTACAGACCACACCACCAGGTACCTCGAAACATGAACATCTAGTGATGGTTTTTTAATAATCACTTTTAGGAAATAAGAGAATTTATTCAAAATTTCATAGTCTAGAACAGCCTAATCTGTTATCTTACGTATATAAATAAAATTAAATTTTAATTAATTGGTTTGGCTGATATATTTTTTTGTCTATCATTTCATTAAACCATTTATTTAAAAACATTTAGTTGAAAGTACTAGATACCCTTAGAGATTCTAAGTAAAGGAACACAAAAAAATAATGGTTTAGAGAATTAAATATTGATTTCGTAGATTTTCAGTTCTAAGACTCTTAAGTTGAAGAAAAAGTGCCCACATCATTGGTACAAGGGTTTCTTTTACTAATAAAATCAGGCAGTTCCTATCCTTTTATAATTACTGGCTTTAAACAAAATGCTTAAGACCTTAGGATTTCTGATTGAATCTAGTTTGGAAATATTCTAAGAGGGAATGTTCTAAGAGGGATGGAAACTCTTTTGAAAATCAATTGTATGGGACGCCCTAGTTAAGGCAGTCTGGATCAGAAGGTTATAACACAAACCACTACTAAGGGAACAACAGTATTTAAATTTCAATTCACACAAGAAGCAGAGGGAATGACAAGGTTGTTCTCATAATTAGTTCTCACAGTCAATCAAGGTAAAATGGATTGCCTGTGACTGAACTGGAGGAAAGCTGCTGGTATTTAACTACAAAATACAGAGATAGTCTTTTGCTGCCAAAGCTGACCTTAAGCTGTGAGGATAACTGTTACCAAAATGTTAGAGAAAAAGTGCTCCAATTAAGCCTGGAGATAAATAACATTTCAGGAGAAGCAGCCTGGTTAGCTAATGAAGACCAACCAAGGAGTCAGGAAGGCTTGGGTTCTATTGTTATTTCTGACAGTGGAGCCATAACCAATCACCTCTCAGTACCCCAAGCAAATTTTGAAGACTATGTTAAATATAAGCATTTTTAGAGGGAGAAAAATAAAAAAATAAATCATTGGGAAAGGTATATGATTGTATTTACCTTTTATTTCTTTAAACTTTGCTATGAGTTCATCTTTCCCTAGGACATTTTTATTTCAATTTTTAAATGCTATTATTCTGAACTTGACAAACACTAAAGCCATCATCATTTCCATAAAGAACAGAAAAAGATGGCTTTTATATGATATTGAAAGTATCTATTAACACCTTGTTTAAATACACACATATTTAATATATGTTAGTTTTAAAGTTGTCCTGTCTTATGTCCCTCTGAACTTCATCTCATTCTCTTCTGAGCAAGCAAAAAAAAAAAACAAAAAAAAACAAAAAAAAAAAACAAAATACCAATGACCATCTTTTCTTCTATTTCTTGCATCACTACCCTTAAACAAACACAAAACTTTTTCATATAACAAATAACCATAGTCAAATAAAATGAATGCAGACATTGACCAAATCCAAAAATGAAAGTCTCATTTTGCATCTCTATGAATCTGTCAAAAAGTGGGCAGCACATTTCATCATCAGTGCTCTAGACTCTTGGGTGACCACTGTATGTACAGTACTGAACAGAGTTCTTTAGTCTTTAAAGGATGTTTTTCTTTATGATGTTGTAGTGATTATATCACTACAATACTCAGCAAATGTTCTGAGTTTTGCTCACTTTACTCTGCATCAGTTCATACAAGGCTTCCCAAGCTTCTCTTAGTCTATGCCTTTTATCCTTTCTTATATCAACAACATTGCATTATATTCATATATCATTAGTTGTTAAGTTATTCCTTAAACAACGGGCACTCCCTTATTTTGCTATGAAAAAGTGCTGCTATGAATAATTTTTATACATGAGCACTTTGTTTTTCCTGAACTCTTTGGGTATTTGCCCAGGAGTTATATTGTTGATGCACAATTATGTGACTTTTTTGTGTACTGTTCCAAATTACTTTTCAGAATGGCTGACCAGTATATTAGTAGTCTTTCCTTTTCTTTTTTTGTTTTCTAGTACAGCCCTTTTCCTATACTCCAACTGTAATTTTCCTTTTTTGTCATCATTGCCAATCTGTTGGGTGTGAAGAATGGTTTTAATTTTCATTTCTCTTATTATTAGTGACCCAGAAAAGTTTTTATATGGTTGTTGATAGTTTGGATTTCTTTCCTTGAATTCATATTCTTTGACTATTTATCTATTCAGAATGACTCTTCTATTTTAGCTTTGAATGGGTTCCCTATATATCTTAGATAGCAGATCTTTACCAGTCAATCACCAAGCATTTATTAAATATTTATTGTGTGCCAGACATAGTACTAAGCACTGAAGATAAAAATAAAGGACGTGAAAAAAAAAACAAAAAACCAACCATCATTGTCCTTGCTCTCAAGATACTCATATTCCAAAGAGGAAGACAGCACGCAAATAAATGTTGAGATAAGATATATACAGGGTAAACGGAAGGTAAGCTTTGAGAGAAGGGACTAGAGCTGATGGTGAGCAGACCAGGAAAGGCTTGTGCAGAAGAGATTTGAGCTAAATCTTGAAGGAAGCCAGGAAAGATAGGAGTGGGAAGTGAGGAAGGAGAATATTCTAGTCATAGGGAAGATAGCCAGTGCAAATGTAGGGAACTGAGAGATAAAGTGTTCTGTGTGTGGAAGATCAAGCAGGTCAGCATAGCTGAACTGTAGAGTGTGTGGGACAAAAGTATAAGACAGAGGGAGACAGGCTATAAAGAGCTTTAAATGTCAAAGAGAGGAGTTTATATTTGATTCTGAACAGATGCTTATTGAGTAGGGGCTAACGTGGTCAGACCTATGCTTTAAGATCACTTTGGCAGCTGAATGGAGGGCAGACTGGAGTTGGGAAGAGATGAGTCAGGAAGACTAATTTAGAAGGCAATTACAATGGTCTTCCAAAAAGGTGATAAGGGCCTGTACAAGTGTGGTGTCTGTATGAGTGGAGAAGATATAGAAAAGAGATGCTGTGAAGGCAAAAAGAACAAATTTATTAACAGGTAGCCTATATGAAGTCACTATGACCATGTTGTCACAGAGAATAACACAAGTTGTGAGCTTAGGTGACTGCCCTTGACACTTACAGGAAAGTTGAGAAGCAGGGAGGGTTTAGGAGGAAAAATGATGAGCTCTGTTTTGGATATGTTGAGTTTGAGATACTGATGAAATTTCCAATCTGAGATGTACAAAAGGCAGTTGGTGATACAAGACAGGAGGGAGGGAGAGAAAGGGAGAGGGAGAAGTAGAGAGATATTGATTATGGCTAGATCTATATATCTGGGAATCATCTGCATAGAGATGACAACTGAACTCATGGGAGCTGAAATCACTAAGCAACATATTATAGGGCCCATGACAGCTTTGGGGATATCCAGGGTTATTGGGTGTGACCTCGATAAAGATTAAGAAATATAAGCTAAGAAGGTCAGGCAGGTAGGAGAAACAGGAGAAAACAGTCACAGAAACCTAGAGAGGCGAGAATATCTAGAAGAGGATGAACAACAGTGTCAAAGGGTGCAAAGTCTTCAGGAAAGATGAAAATTAAGAAAGAGCCGTTAGATTTGGTAATTAAAATAGCTTTGCTGAAGACAACTTCAGTTGAATGAGTTTTGTTGTTCTGTTGTTTCAGTGATATCCAATTCTCCGTGACCCTGTTTGGGGTTTTCTCGGCAAAGGTACTGAAGTGGTTTTTGCCATTTCCTTCTCCAGCTCATTTTACAGATGAGGAAGTGAGGCAAACAGGGTTAAGTCACTCACACAGGATCACACAGCTAGTAAGTGTCCGAGGCCAGAACTGAACTCAGGAAGGTGAGTCTTCCTAAGTCCAGGCCCAGTACTCTATCTACTACCCCACCTAGTTGCCCTTGAATGATGAGATCAGAAGCCAGATTACAGAGAGTTTAGAAAGCAAGTGAGAAGAGAGAAAACTGAATTTCTCAAGGAGTTTGGCTACAAGGTGGGGGAGAGATAAAGAATGATAACAGGAATGGTTAGGTCAAGTAAAGGGTTTTTTTTTTTTTTAAAGGATGGAGAAGCTATGGCTATGTTTATATGCAGCAAGGTATTAGCCAGTAGATACAGAAAGACTGAAATTGGGGGTGGTGGTGATGGCAGGGGCAATCTGTTGGAGAAGACAGAAAATGATAGGATTAAAGGTCTGCCTTGTCAAGGAGAAGGGCCACCTCTTCATGGGGGAGCAGTATAGAGGAGATGGTGAGAGAAGATCAGGAGGGCAGAAGAGGGCCCTCAGTACACGGCTTCAAAATTTTCAGTGAAGTATAAAGCAAAGTCCTCAAATGGGCAGATGTGGGGAGGGGATTTTGTGGGAGGCTTGAGGAAGGGATGAAAAAGTTTGAAATAGCCACTATGATGAGGGGACTATTGAAGTGTGACTTGCTGCAGTGAAAGCCCAGTTGAGAATACATAATATAAATCTGTAGTGGACCCCAACAACTCAGTTTTATAATTTTGTCCAGCTCTCTTCAGTACCATGTGAATAGGAAGAAAGGAGGCAGATGGTGGGAGTTATCCAAGGTTGGGGTTTGTCAAGGTGAGATGGACAGTAAGGCAAGGAATTTACGCAGAGGACAGTAGAGAGTTAAACTGATTCATCAAATTACTGAGATAGTGAAGACAAAAGATTGGTCAGTGTAGGGGTAATGGTCTCGGAAAAAATTAAGGAATGAACAGATTTAAGGTCACAAAGAGTCATGGAGAAACTTGCTGCAAAGTTTTTATTAAGGATTCTTCCTTTATCCAAGGTTGCAAAAAATCTCCTTCCATTCTCCTCTAATTTATGATACGACCTTTTATATCTCAGTCCTATATCTATCTGGCATACAGCTGTGAGATTATTGTTTTAAACTTATTTCCTATAACCTAATTTATTACAGAACTCTTTCCAGTTCTTCCAGGAGTTTTTGCCAAACAGTGAGTTCTTACCACAGTAGTTGGTGTCTTTGGGACTGACTAATGAACACTATACTACTATTTTGTATACATACTATTTTGTATTCTGTTTATCCACTAATTGACTTTGCTATTGTTTAACCAGTACCAAATAGTTTTGATGATTAATGCTTTGTTAGTACAGTTTGGAATCTGGTACTGGTAAGCCCCTTTCCTTCCCACATTTCACCCCTCTCCCCACCCCAATCTTTGCTTCTAGTTTCTAGAGGAAAAAAAGGTCAAGAATCTCAAAAGGAAAAGGGAAGAGGTGGACATAGCAAGGAAGGGGACAGAGTAATACCAGCCCTGACAGCCTTGTAGTACAGCACTGGGTTGACTCTAATAAGATAAAATTCAACAAGGATAAATTTACCTTTATGTATAGTCATAGATTTTTGTACAAAAAAAAAAATCAACTTCATAAATACAAGATAGTGGAGGGAAAAATCAGATTGTTCTGAAAAATATCTGAGGGTTTTAGTGAACTGAAAATGCAATAGGAGGAAGCAGTGTGATTTGGCAGTCAAAAAACTGAATGTGGTCTTGGGCTGCATTAAGGAATAGGGTGATAGTCCCACTGCACTCTACCCTCATGGAACCACACCTGGAATGTCGTGTTCAGTTCTGCTCACCACATTTTAAGAGACACTGATGAGCTTCAATGAGTCCACAGAGAGGCAAGCAGGATGGTGAGGGGTTTTCAGTCTATATTACACATTATAATTCAGGTCTTCCAGAATTCAAATCCATTCTCAGATACTTACTAGCTTTGCGGCCCTGGGTGAGTCATTTAACCTTTATTTGCCTCACTTTCCAAAACTGTAAAAGGGAGATAATAACAGCATCTACCTCGAAGAGGAGGTGTGAGGATAAATGAGATAATACTAGTAAAATGCTCAGCATAGTGCCTGCCCTATTTTATATAAATGCTTATTCCCTTCCCCTTATATGAGAAGTGAAGTTGCTAGAAATGTTTAGCCTGGGGAAAAGAACACTCGGTGGGGACGAGATTCTTGTCTCCAAGTATGTGAAGGTCTGAAAAGCTACACGTGGAAGCACTAGATTTGTTTTGCTTGGCCTCAGAGGGCCAAACTAGAAGCAGCGGGTAGAAGCTCCAAAGAGGCAAAGTTAGCCTGATGTCAGGAAAAGCTTCCTGTTCAAAAGCGGAATGGGCTTCCCTGAGAGGTGGTTGGCTCCCCCTTGTTTGAGGTCTTTAAACACAGGCTGAAGGACTACTTTTGTCAGCTACGTTATTGGGGAGATTCCTTTTGTGTATGGATGAGAGGGGATCTTTCCAATTTTCAAATTCTGTGTGATACCCTTTCCCTTATTTGGCTTCAGTTTAGCCTAATTAGGTAATTTAGCCTAGGAGGTACCTGACTCCTAGGCATTAGGAGAAAATAAATGGCCTCTTGAACGCAACACTTAAAAACAAAGAAAAATAAAGGAATGCTGATAAACATCAGGTGTAAGGAGCCAATGGTGAAATAGCTGACTGGAGCCTCATGACATGGGCCAGTCAACTTCTGGGCTGATCTCACTGTACTCTGCACTGTATGCTAGCATAGCTTCTAGTTCTTATAATTTCTTTCCCCTTTAAGAGGTTCTAATCTAAGCATTAAACATTTCTATTATTATTATTATTAAACTTGTGATATATACTTAACAAATATACAGAAGTTCAAAAATTTAAGAGCTTTTAAGTTTCTGTTTCTCTCTCTCTCTCCCCATGGCACCTATAAGTTAAAAACTGGACATGCAAAATACTTTTCCTATCACCTGTACCTAGAAAACTAGGCTACCTGTAGCTATAAAAGTAAATGTGTGCAAACGGGAAAAAAAGAAACTGAATAATTTTCTGCTGGAGAACAGAAGTTCAATTAGTCGATGAAAATATGCTGTTTTTGTAAGCAGTGTCTACTGTATATGCCAATTGGACACACAGTGCAAAACAAATGATTTAAAAATGAGGCTTGTTTCTCTGCTTCCTTTGCTGGAAGGGTTAAAGAATCATATCTGCTTAATGTGAATCTACTATTTACTGAGAGAAAGCTAAGGCACAGAAAGTAAATGCTATTTGTTCTGGTTATACATCTCCTAAATGATGCTGAGAGTAGAATTTAGAGCACTTATTTATATTTAGATATTTCCTAGGTAGATCATGCTTTTTCTCAAACTGTTTATGCTTCAGGTGACTGAACATAAGAGTAATGAGCAGGCAAATACCTCAGCTTGGATGGCTTCCACAGAATGCTTGCCAGTTTCTCATTTTGCATATGGATGGAACTGAGAAGGGTGAACTAGACAAATTTTTAATCTCGCTAATAATGCAACACATTAAAGAAAAATAACCTTTTATTACACATATAGAAAGGCTTAGGAAGGAATGAAGTGACTTTACCATATTTCTTACCTACGCCCTCCTCCTGTATTTCCTTAGCCCTCAATATTCAGGAAGAAATGTAAGATTTCCCCCCTCCATATAATTTTCTCTTTTTGTAAGCTCTCACTGTCAAATCTAGCACCCCTGAAGTCTCTGAAAATGTCATGCAAACAAATGACTTCAAATTCAAGGCAGAATTACAGTTGATTATAAACTCCTTGTGGGTAGGGACTGTTTTTAGTCTGGTTGGTTGGTTGGTTTTGGTCTGTATTCATGGCACCTAACATAAGGCCTGGTATATGGAGACCACTAGGCACCTAGGAAATGCTTAATAAATGTTTATTGATTGATGTGTGTGTCTGTGTGTGTGTGTTGGGAGATGATTTATACAAGGGCTTTTTGCAAACTGTGATGCTTTTTCTTTATGTTTTTTGTTTTTGCCTCATTTTTTCCTCCCATATACCACCTTTCCCTACAACAGTAAGCCTTCCCTTCTAACAAAGAAAAACAGCTAAGCAAAAAAAAATGAACACAGCTACCATACACAATTACACATAATTCCCCACCTCTATAATGAGAGAAGAGAGAAGCATCTTCTCATTTCTTCTCTGGGATCAAGGGCAGTCATTATGATTAAATAGTATTTGGCTTACTATTACTGTTCCAGTATTATTAGTTTTACATTATTGTAGTAATTGTATCAATTGTTTTTCTTGGTCTACTTCACTCTATTTTAGTTTATATTCAGCCACCACCTGGGTGCAGGCCCTCATTACCTGATACCTGGACTACTGTAATAGCCTGCTGATAGGTCTGCCTGCCTCAAGTTTTTTCCCACTCCAATCTATCCTTCATTCAGCCACCATTCCTAAAACATATGGTCAGACCATGTCACCCTCTTCTCAATAAATTCCAGCAGCTCCCCATCACCTCCAGAAACAAATACAAAATCCTCTGTTTGGCATTCAAAGACATTCATTTCCTAGCTCCCTCCTACCTTCCTGTCCACCTGACTCTCCACCATATACTCTTTCATCCAATGACACCAGTGTCTTGGCTGTTCCATAAACAAAATACTCCAACTCTCAGCTCCAGGCATTTTCTCTGGCTGTCACCCATGCCTGGAATGCTCTTCCTCCTCATTTCTGCCTCCTAACTTCCTTTACATCCCAACTAAAATCCCACCTTCTACAGGAAAATTTTCTCAGTCTTTTAATTCTAGTGCCTTCTCTCTGTCAAGTCTGTCAATTATTTCCTATTTTTCCTGTACAGCTTGTTTGAGCACACCTGTTTGCTTGTTGCCTCCCTCATTAGAATAGGTGCTTCTTGAAGGCAAGGGCTGTGTTTTACTCTTTTTGTATCCCCAGGGCTTAAGCACAGTGCCTGGCATATAGTAGATGCTTAACAGATGTTTGACTGACATATGTCTGTATGTATACATTTAGTAAAATCTATGGTGGTTTTCTTTTTAAGGAACTGGCACGCAAGTTTACCTTTGTCTTTCTGCAAGGTTTTGGGAAGTCACACTGATGTATGGTGGACAAGTAGTATGGGCCTTCATCCTTTTACTTCTATCAGACATTCATTTTTTCTATTTTCTTTTTAAAATTGTGGCATGGGAAGAGTAAAGAAATGAATCTTAGCAATGTCTACTATAAATCTAGACAAGATCATCAGGAACATGGACATCAGAAACCTACTATGATCTACAATATTTACATGGTAAATTGTGCCCTACCTTGGCTCTCATTTTAGCAGTAAAATATCTACTCTCCCTAGAATGTAGGGAAGAATTTCCTCCTCAATATTAAGGGTTAAGGAAAGTGAAAGCAATAAACTGTGTTAAGTACTGTATGAAAAAGCTATTAAGTGCTGTGGCCAACTTTGACTCCAAAGACAAATGGGGAAACTCATCTCTCTTTTCTTGGCAGAAGGGCAGGAGACTGAAGGGCAGCATGTACAGAGTGAGGCCTACTCTATCAGGCAACACCATCAATGGAGCACTCTGTTGGAGGAAGAAGGGCTGTGGCAGAGAAGGGACTGGTTATTGGGAAGTGAAGGCAACATTTTAAAAAGCATAAATAAAACACTTATTTTTTTTGAAGGCTATCAGAGAAAAACTCACTTCAGAACCACACAAATCAAAGCGTTGATCACCAGGCAATAAGTGAAACTTGAGAATCTTACTTGCTAAGCCATTCAAAGTGTTCTTTTGTGTCAGAGCAACCGTAGTCAGTGGTCCAGGCATGGCCAATGGTGTACTTATGGAACTTCAGCATGTCCATCACTCCAACTTGGGCAATGACACAACCGAAGAGGTCAGGGCGCTGATTAGCACAAGCAGCTGAAAGAAAGAAAAGAAAGGCAGAAATATTGGACCTCAAGTTACATGAGAATTACTAAAAAACAATCAAAGGTGACCCAGAGGCTGATGGCCATGAATATGACCCTTTTTAGAAGGCTCACAGAACTTTAAGCTAAAAGAAACCTCAGATTAACCCGTCTAATCCACTCATTTTACAAATGTTAACCCAGTTCACATAACTAGCTAGAAGACAAGCTAGGTCTTGACCTCAGATCTACTGATATCGAGTCAGTGTTATTTTCCCAGTGGATCATTCCATGCCGTTTATCCTTTAATCCTGGATATTTTATCTTTCTTCTTCTCCTCACACATGTACCTTTCAGGTAGGGACTTTTTCATCCTTTGAACCTACAGTGTACTTTATACACTGTATTCACAGTTCCTAGCACAGTGCCCAGCACACAGGCACTCAATAAATACTTGCTAATTGATTCCTTAACTCTTGTCTAGTCTAGTCATTGTTAACTCTCACAATGACTTTGACCTTAATACAACTCCTCTTCCCAATCATCCTTTTGTTATATAATTTTCCCTGTATAACCTTCTTTCTCCCTTCTCATTCTTTCAGTTTTTATTCTTTCTTTTGTGCTCTATCTAACCACCCAGAGAGATCTTCCTTATAGTAAAGAAGCTGGCCACCTGGGAAAAAGAGTGCTGAAGGCTTTGGAACAGTTGACTAAGGAGGTAGAGTGATCTTTAGCTAATCCTTGACAATGAGAAAGAATAGGATCCTGTGAAGGTTAATAACAATGGAGAGGATATGGGATTCAGAGAAGAAATGATATCAGGAGGGAAAGGTTTGACTCAACATGAAACATGCTATGCTAGGCACACACAGATTTGATTTGCAGATACTTTCCATACCAAATACTGTTTAAAAATTTCAAAGAGGGACAAATGTTTAAATATAATAGGTATTTAAAGAAACAATGGAAACCACAAGAAAATGTATGCCTTTACTGAAATTATTTGATTTTTCAAATCCATCTCCATCAAATTTAGAGAAGAATACAATTTTATTACTTGTTAAAGAGAATTATGCTTATAAAATTTTGTATGAATTTAACCTTAAATTATTATAGAAGTATATATTTTTACTTTTAATAGAATATGGGGGGAGGCAAAAGGAGGGAATGGACTAGATTAATAAATTTGTTGTAGGTAGGAGTATTTAAAGTTTTCTATTAACTTAGAAAACATAATGAAGGATAACACTCAAAAATTGGCATTTATACCCAACACGTTTGAAGACTTGTGCTCAAGCTTTGTGCACTGAAATTTCTACAAGCTATTCAAAACCATATCTTATATGTGGGTTATTTAAGACCAACCACAATCCAGATATATGAAAATCTGCACTTTGTAGTGCCTGCTCAAATATCTGAACTTTGCCATTTCTCCTCTGCAAATCCCACAAACCACAGAATCCCATTCTGGTCCTCACTTTCACCTCCCAAAAGACATGATGGCCAGATCAAATAAAAAATCTACATAGACATCAACAAGATATGCAAAGTATTTCTACTATGACTACATCTCAAATGATAAAAACTGAACAAAGAATTTAAAAATATCTTGTATACGTAATTATTCCTCCCATGACTTAAGAGAGATTAACACAATAATGTGTCGCATACTGAACACCAACACAACTTATTACTTATGAAATGCTGATGATTTTGTAAGGTGTCCCAACTGTTTTAGGATTAAAACAGCATAGAATGCTGAAAAATACCCTTTAATGAATCAATTAAGCATATGGCATATCAGAGAAACTGATAAAAGAAATTCGTAGATGAATCTGAGAAGAAAGAACCAGCAAGATTCTTAGGAAAATTAATGATGGTTATATGTAAAATTACTAATAAGCTTTAAAAAAAGTACAATTTCATTAAATATCAATTATGGATGATTAATTACATAGTATATTATGACAGGGATAGGCACTGGAACTGTGATTTCACTGTTACAGGGAATGCCTGGAGAAGGAAACTCCTCCTACCTCCCCTTTACTTTATTTATTTATTTATTTATTTATTTTGATGAGGCAATCGAGGTTAAGTGACTTGCCCAGGGTCACACAGCTAGTAAGTGTTAAGTGTCTGAGGCCAAATTGGAACTCAGGTCCTCCTGACTCCAAGGCCAGAGCTCTATACACTGTGCCATCTAGCTGCCCCTAGATCCCCTTTAACTGGAGAGGTTGCCCAGGGTCACACAGCCACATATGTTAGAGACAGTACATCAACCCAGGTCAGTTGCCTCTCAGATAGCTGGTTATCCATGGCAAATTGTGACAATTACCCAGGATACAAGCTAACTACTGTTACCTTTATCATAGTATACCTGCCTTGTGTCATTTGTATTTTTATATATCCTACTGATCTGAAAGTAAGTCACACTTGAACATAGCACCCCTAAAATAAGACAACTTTCCCTATGTTAATATCAAGGAGGCTAAAGCATGGAGAGGATTTTAAATAAAAAATGTTTTGGTGGGAACGGTGCATATTTAAGACTGAAGTGTGGAAATGGAAACACTTCACATAGATTGAGTAGAGGGCTCATGGGTCTGCCACCAAAATAGCTATGTGACCTTACATTTAACCTTTCTGGGTCTCTGTGTCCTTATCTTTAAAAAAGGGGCGAGGGGGAGGAAGGGGAAGGACAATATGATTTCTACGTTCTCTTTCGGCTTTAAAATTTTATGATTCATTTTGTGTAAATCCTGCTGTAAAATCAAGCTAGCTTCTACAGCATAGCCTCTATTCCTAACTAATAAGAGTAATTTAGCTATATTATCTCTAAGGTACCTTTTTCAGCTGCTGCATCTTAGATTTTCAGCATATATTGAAAAATAACACCAATTAAAGGTCATATTCAAATTGTATATATGCTAATTTTAGGAAAGGCAGTGTGGTATAGTTTAATGAATATTGGGCTTGCCTTTGTTTGTATGCCCAGTGCCCTGAATAATACTTAGCACACAGTAGGTGCTAAATAAATGCATATGAAATGATTTATCCCAACACATAAAATTTAAAACACTAAATAGTTTTTGAATTGTTTGTCATCTGAGATTATCTATGTATCTGCTCTCTACTGACTAGGATAATTTGAAGAGTATCCTCAGAAAAGATTCTCTGAAAATTTACTTTGTATTTAAAAAGCAAGTACAATGAATAGAAATATAAATCTTACCCACTAAAAGTCCTCCATTTGAACCTCCATTAATAGTCAATCTCTTTGGTGAAGTGTAACCCTCCTTTATAAGATATTCAGCAGCACACTGAAAGTCATCAAAGCAGTTTTGCTTTTTGCCCAGGATACCACCTACAATATACCAAAAGCAGGAGAGGAAGGGGAGGTACTGAGAGTTCATTCCATAAAATTCATAATACTATACAGTCAAAAGAAACTCAAAACAAAGTAGAAAAAAATTTCAGCTCAAGGAAATGATGAGGTAAACTTGGTACCCCCCAACCCCAATGCTTTGCTGAGTCCTAAATAATAAAATGCTTGCATTATGGAACAAGTGGGTTACAATTCTCACTAACAGACTTGCAGGTCAGATTCTGTTACACAGATCTTCAATGACCTCATCCAAGAATTAACTTAATATCATGTGAAAATTTACAGAAAACCTTTTCAATGTGCAATATTTTCCTAATTCATCATAAAAGACCAACATTACATTTCCTTTTAAAAGAATGTCAAGTAAAATGACAATTTCCACGTAGACAGTAGAACAGAAAAAGAATATTGTACATAAAATTGTATTTTCATGCAGAGCCTGCTTTTCTTTTTAAACATATTGTTAGTTCAGTATGTAACTATCAAAACTATCCTACTTGTCTGTGACACCTTCTGGCCTTCTTTCTGTTCTCTGCTTTTAAAAAATGCTTCAATGCTATATACTCTTTCCTTTCTCTTTCTTTTTTTGGGGGGGGTGGAGGGAAGCACAACCCTGTCTTCCCTTTTGCACCCTCTTCAATTGAAAAAATAAACAAAACCTATGTAACAAATATACAAAGTCAATCAAAACAAATTTCCATAATGGTTGTGTCTGAAAATGCATGTCTAATTCTTTGAGTCCATCACTCCTCTCTGGTGGGTAGACCAGTGAAAACTGGTCTTCAGGACCGATTAGTCAATCGGTGGTTAGTGAATACATTAAGAATTCTAAAGTTTTTCAGAGTTATTTGTCTTTACAACAAACAATGCATTTAGAAAGATGCTAAATGAGCAATAAAACACATGACTTTGAAAATTTTGTGACATTCAACTAGACTCAGCCATACAGTATAGCAGAAAGAAAATTGGACCAAAGGAAAAAGGAAACCAGTTCTAGTCTTTACTCTGTCATCAACGAGCTGTGTGACCTTGGGTAAACAATTTCATTTCTCCAAGACTCAATTTCCTCTTATGGGTCAAATGAAGAATTTGTACCAGATAGTCTTTAAAGTCAATTAACCTTTATTTCCTCTTCTATAAAAAGAAGAGGTTGGACTAGATGACATCTCTGAGGTCCCAGGTTCTAGTTTGCTTGTCTATTCTCTCCCTCCATGTTCTCTGTGATCCAGCCATGCTGACCCACCCACCCACTTTTCCACACCTGATTCTCCATCTCCCATCTCTGGGACTTTGCACTGTTTGTCCCCTATGCCTCAAATGCACCATCTCTTAGAATGTCCAGCTTCTGTTAAAATTTAGCTCTAGTGACACTTTCTATATGAACCCTGTCTCACCCTCAGCTGCTAGTATCATCCTTCTCAAAACTACCTCAATTTTAATTGTTTATATATTATGCATATATTTACATATATATATCTTATCTCTCTCAGAATATATGAAGGAAGGGATTATCTCACTTTTTTTCTGTGTATATTCTCTGTATCCTCAGGATTTAGCACAGTGCTTGGCACATAGTATGTGCTTAAGAAATGCTTGTTGATTGATAAATCCATGATTCTATGATGGAAAACTTTCCAAGTCCAATAATTTTTAATTCACATGAAAGATTAATGTCTAGCAGAAAACAAGCAAAATAAAGGCAGTACCAGCACTATTTTCCTTATTTTATAGATGAGGACACTGAGGTTTTGAAAGGCTGTGACTTGCCTATGATCACACAGCTAATATTTGAGGCAGGATAACAACTCAAGCTGCCTGGTTCCAAGCATAGTAATCTATTCACTATCAGAATGCCTCTCAGAAAGAGATGGCCAAATGAGAACATGCAATTTTCCAAAGAGAAACATTGCCACTTTGTAGAAGCTAAATTCAAACGTCAAAACAGAAATCCAAACATGCAAAAGTTCAGAAATCCTGAATTTACTGAGTTCTCATTTAGTAAAATACCATAATATGGGAGGTGTAGTTTCCGTCCTTCTAGAGTAAGATCAGGGTACTTTGTATTTATTTAATGAGTTGCCTAAGTTTGGAACTCTGCATTACCTACCCCAAAGGAATGTTGTGGATGAAAACATTTTGTAAATCATTTATATAACATATGAATATGAATCATTCCTGTTACTAGCTCCCAAGCTCTCACTTCTTCAGGGGTTTGAAATGCTATGGATAAAAATTTCAGACATCCCCTTGTCCAAAAGCTCTGTGCCAATCTATACCCTTCAAAAATCTCTTATGGAAATTTTTTCTAGCCATATCCAACTCGTCACTTCTTTATGTTAAATCCTTTCAGCACTACATACAATACGAGGCCTTATTTTGACCAGTATCTTTTACTTAAACACTTGTTTAGGTCATTCATAAATCAAGTCACAAATTCACACCAACCTCAATGAACGGGAGGCTCTTTTATTCCCACATTTCTCCACTGCTGATTCTGTAGTTCCAGACTAGTTAACATCCTCATTTGTGTTTGGGGTATGCCCTATGCTTTTTTGCTTCCTCCCCCCAAATGAGAAAGGGAGTGGTGTCTTTGAGTTGGGGGTAGAGGAAGCATGGTGAGTTTGATTTGAGGCCTGCTAAATTTGGGGTGGTGGAAGAATATTTATGTGAAGAAGTACTAGAAGCTGTTTTATATTTGAGATTACTACACTTGAGCCAAAAACAGGTTTTCAACACCACTAAAAAGTTCCATAACCTCTCAGGTCCTTGGGGGGAAAGCCAACTACCTCAAATAAAAGTTTATATCGCAGGAAATGTATAAAGAGGACTGATAATATGTCTCTTCTGAGATTTGGGGCTTTTCCATTCATTTTTAAGTCATTTCCCTTAAGTATAAGACCAGAGGAAACAATAAATGAAAAGGAAAAATGTTTACTGAATTACCCTGGATACTCGGTTTTGGGCAAAGGTCAAAATTCACACGCGCACCCTCAAAGGAACATCAAAGTCGTCTATGAAGTGAACAAAAAGTAGATACATATCTAATTATGCATCTAAGATGAACTACTTCTGTAGAAATCTGATTAAAGATGAAGCAATAGAACTAAAGAAGTTTTTTTTAAACACATCAAAATAAATGTTATTAAGATTTTAATAAGAAAACCATGGCAGAAACGAATCAGCTATGATTACTTAGCTTTAAGATACATCACTTGCAGTATAGACCGTTACATTTTTAAACCTAATTATCAGTCAACTTCCAGGTAAAACATTTGCTTTAAATTTAACAGACTACAGACAGAATCATCTTACAGCTAACAACAACAACTAGGCCATTTCTACTGCTAGCACTCAATCTCAGTTTGTTCTAGGAAAAGTTTCTAAAGTCAAGCTCTAGTTTACCAGTCCAATTTAAGTGATGGTGGTGGAAAAGAACAAGTATTTTGCTTAAATTTAGGTACAGAATTAAGCCAAAAAGTCATGGTCATGGGAAATGCATTAGTTTCAGATTGTGGTGTTCAAAATGATTGAAATTAGGCAAAATCTTTGAGGGCTGGGCCCTAAACTCTGATACCTACTAGCTGCTTTGGCCTGTCTTTTAAAGTTGTTCACATTCCCATTTAATGTTCTTTGATTACTGGGTTTCATTTGAAGGGGAAAACCAAGGCACCTGCCTTTGGGCCATGTGATTTAGAAGGGTGAAGATGAGGGAGTGGATGTCCTGAACTGCTAGGTCAGCTTACACACAGCTCTAACTGTACAAAATGGCTGCAAGAGACTAACCCTGGCCTTCACACAGTTAGACCAGGATTAAAAAGTAAATCTCAAGGAAGGCTAATACCAAAAGTTTTGAGTCAATAGTTCATCTTGAAACTGTAAGCCACAGGATGACTTTAAAAGAGAAGGATAACAGAGGGGGAAAAAAAGAGTATCTAGTTTCTCACTCAAAAGTCCGTATTAAGTAACTTATCTATAAAGGGTCATCTTAACAGTTTTAAAAATGATCTTTATTGATATCCTTTGTTTTGCATCACCTACATTCTCCTTCTCAAGAACCATTCCTTATAATAAAGAATGAAAAAGAAAAATATTTCAGCAAAATTAAACAACAAAAAAGACTGACATACTCAATATTGCACACCCAAAGGAATCCACTACAAAGACGACCTCCATATATTTAAAAAAACCAACAATGAAAACAATTTTTGTTATATTTTGGGGAAATAGCTCTGAAATCCAGCTACTGTATATTCCAATTATAAAACAACACGTGTGGAAAAGTTAGCTTAATGAAAAGGGGCAGATGTTGATACATGTGCAGAGATGTGTATATTTGCTTTATCAAACAAGCAGAATTCAGCTGAGGGAGGGTTAGGAGTAGAAAAAGAAAAAGTTAAAAAAAAACACAATGTCATTCTTGATTAAAACACCATTTTGTTTTGGTAGGGGAAGTGCCTTACCTTTGTGCCAGGTCTCTCCATATTCACCCCCTCCTCTAATGTTAGCTATTGCTAGTATACCACCCATGTGCCTCACAAAAATGAGCCTGGATACACTGTGAAACAAACAAAAAAGAACAGTTACCTTTAGTTACTTTTCTAGCTGCTGGTGTTATTTCCTTTCCTCTCAAAAATATAAACGCAACTAAACAACCAAAATATACCTTGCTGCATTTGGCATCGTTTAAATGTGGGGCCCAGAATAATCACATGACAAGACAATTTGATCGGACTATATAATTTTTCCTGCGTGATGTCTGGCTATAAAGCACTGCCACAAATTTCCATTTGAGTATCTAGTGTTTCTCATTTCTCTGTATTTGCAAATATATAACTAAGCAGAATAGTAATAAACACTTCATAAAAATGTGAATATGATACACGGACTACTGGATCAAACTGAATGTATTTTTCTACAAACATTTGGGTGTATTAAATAATACTGGCAGTTAAAGTTTTAGCAAAGATTTTCTTAGAATTCAGACCAAGGTCATTACTATCATATTTTCAGAAGTTTTATGTACGTTGCCTCTAACATACTTTGTTACTTTAAAAAAGTTGTGAAATATTTAGTATATTTTAAAAAGAGGCACTGTAGAGAGTTAAAGACACATGGCACTCATCCTCTTTAGGTTACAACTCCAGTCCCATATTTCCAACTATTAGTCAGACATCTTTACTCAGAAGTCTCCTCTCTCCGAAACTTTATGTTAATAGGACATCATTCTTCATTCAAAAAGTAGCTCCCAAATACGTATTACCTAAAGTCCAAACTCTTTATTTTGCCTGGAATTCAAGACCTTATACAATCTAGCACAAAGCTCATCATTCCTTTTCATATATACAATAGTCCATCCAAAGAGGACCAATGGTTTCATCACATAGATAGTGACTCTATTATTTGATTCCAAAATCTAGGGAGTGATATAAGAGACCACTTGGAGAGACAAACACTTTGAGCAGAACAGATGACCCATTAGTAAGCTGGAACATGCCCAAGAAATTGCAAAGCTTCTTCTTTAAAAAATGACTTCAAGCTTATGATAAAGGCAGAAGCCCATAGAATCCAACATTCTACAAGTTCTGCTGTATGTCTGGGACATTAAGACTACAACAGTCTCCAAAGGATTCCAAATGAATATCACACAGAGAGGAATGGGAAAGCACAAGGTGGAGATGAGCAGGCTGTAGCACGTAATAAATGAAGAACTCTGAAGAACAAGAGTAAAATATTCTACCAAGGAATTATGTAATAGGACGAGAAGGGCTTTTTATGTGATGAGGACAAGGGATGACAGCTGGAAGGTAAGAGTGCTTCACTGATACTCTTAGAATGACGAGAGAAAGGACAGAAACTTGTTAAATGGATTCCCTGTGATGAGCTTAAGGCAGGACATGGGCAAGAGACACACAGCTTGGAGAGGCATGGGTGACTTTTGATCTCTATCTTTAGAGGGAACTTTCAAAACTTATCTTGGCATTTAAGGACCTCCCATATTTTAGCTGGGATTCTAGTTATTGACATACATTTTATCACCCTCTACTAGATGACTTAAGTTCCCTGAGGGCAGGAACTGTGTTGTTTTTTAATTATTAAAATCAAAGTCCTTACATAGAATAAGCCCTTAAAAATAACATCCAGTATCTTATTGGGATTAACTTTAATAAAGAGCTCTGTAAATAGGGAAAGTCAGAAGACAAAAGGAAAAAAGATCTCATTGTGATCATCTTCTCTTTGGTTTTTCTTAATCTACTATGAGGATTCTAAATTCTTCAATTCTTGTGGAATCTGAATCCATTCCTCGATACCAAAGGCTTCACGTATATGTCCTGCACTGACATCATCTAGACAGTAAGCCCCACAAGAGCAGAGAGTGTGTCTTCATATCCCAACTCAATAAAACTCAATAAAAAGTTGTGAATATTAATGATAGTTCATAGATTACACGAATTTGGCTTTACAGTCTATTGGAATGGGTTGTCTGAGCTGAATTCACAATGCGGTAGTCATAAAGTTCACAATACCTTTCATAGAGGGTGACATACTGCAAAGGTATTGCATAGATTTCAAATAAACTATAATCTAGTCATTATATATTGCTCCTCCCAAGAATGTAAATTTTGTGCTGGGCACATAGCTTGATGGATTGAATTAAAACACCAGATTGGCTATAGTGTGAAATTTTTCATCGTATAAACTTTTTTTTTGGCCGTAGCAACTATTGATGACCGTCGAGCATTTACTTAGTGATGGATGGATGGATGGATGGAGTACCCGAACTGATGAAAATTAAGGATCCATAAAGTATATGTGTTACCTAAGCTCATTACAAAATCTCCTAGCTCAGAGGAACACTATATTTTACTTGAAGAAAACCAAGTAAAGACCATCCTTAATGCCCATCAATTGGGGAATGGCTGAACAAGTTGTGGTATATGAATGTAATGGAATACTACTGTGTTATAAGAAATGATGAACAGGCTGACTTCAGAAAAACCTGGAAAGTCTTGTACAGTCTGATGCTGAGTGAAGTGAGCAGAACCAGGAGAACGTTGTACACAATAACAGCCACGTTGTGTGATGACTAATATTGGTAAACTTAAGAAGAATCTAAGATATCTCCAAAGGCCTCGTGACGGAAGATGCTATCTACATCCAAAGAAAGAACTATGGAGTTTGAATGCAGATCGAAGCATACTATTTGCTCTTTTTTTCCCTCTGTTTTGTTTTGTTTCTCCTTTTTTGTGGTTCCTCTTATTGGTTCTAAGTCTTATTTACAACACGATTAATGTGAAAATATGTTTAATAGGAATGTATATGTAGAGCCTGTATCACAGTGCACACCATCTTGGGAAGGGAGGGAAGAACGTTTAAAACTCAAAAGCTTATGGAAGTGAATGTTGAAAACTAAAAATAAATAAATAATAATTTTTAAAAATAACATAAACGCTTTGAGAGCAGGAAAAAAAATTTTTATAATTGTTTGAACAAAATTGGTTTCCTTTGTCATCCGATGTGTTTGACTGATGGCACTGAACACAATTATTCTGAGAAGGGGGTCCATTTACTTCACCAGACTGCTAAAGGGTCAGGATGACACAACAAAGGTTACAAGCCCTGGACTAGTCACAAGGTACTTGTGCTCACAGCATAAGAATCCAAAAGCTGCCCATCCTAACACTGGGAAAATCTAATGCCAAGAACTTCTCTTCCAAAATCTTAAAAACATTTGCAGTTCTGCCCATTTTAAAGTTATCAGATGAAACCCTGTTTCTCAAGGTCTCCCTAAATATCATGATTCAAAATGAGCAAGAGTAAAGCAACAGAGTAAGGATTTTTCATTTCCTGAGACCAACAAATAGGAATATGGTAAAGATATTCCTTTCTTAAATAAGCAGCAAGTTGAAAATGTGAAATGGATAGAAATAAGGTAATGTGCGTCCTTGCTTTCTTTTCCCTGCAAGGAACAGACACTTAAATAAATGCGAATTAAGGCAGTTTCTAACACTGACTGTAAAGCCTGTGATTCAAGTAGGAAGCTAATCATGTTGTCATCAACAATCTGGGTTCCGACTTTTCCCCTCAAGTATAAGAGGTACAATGAAAAGAGCAGCGGTTGGAGTCATGGGACCCGGATTTACATCCAGATTTTGTCTCTCAGTCACTCCATCTTTCTGAGGCCTACATTTTTATCGATAAAGTAAGGGGGATGAACTGGCTGACTTTCAAGGTCCCTCCTGGCTCTAAGTCTATGATCCTGTGATACAAATCATGTTAGAACAAATGAAGAGAAGAACAGAAATAAGATTTCTATAATAATTTCTATAATAATAAATCCTAAGACTGTCATTGAAAGTATTTCCATTGCTCTTTACATTTCAAAACCTACAGAGATTATTCAGAAAACAAAGCAAAACGCTAGAAAAGTAGTACTTACTGATAAGGACACTTCTAAGTCAGAAGGAAATGCTTAATTTATATCAGGGAAAGGAAACAATTATCTAACGTGATTATTAAATTCACAGATGATGCTTAGAACATCTGAATAAAATGATTTTGAGAGATTCCCAAGTGAAAATACATTTTACTTGTCCTTAAAGGTAACCAAGTCTAATACAATATGATGGTCTTACTATGGGGATCTATAAATTGGAATAACAAACAAAACTCTGAGGTCTCAAGAGTATTCCACATTTACCTGTAGCTTGGTGTAATAGATATATTGAAGCCCCCATAGCCATACAAGAAACCAGGGTGAGAGCCATCTAATTTAATTCCTTTCTTATGCACAATAAACATTGGGATCTTCGTGCCATCTCTGCTGGGGTAGAACACCTAGGACAAGAGAGAGGAGAAGTTTAGATTCAATATGATACTTTTTGTATCATGTAAGCACTCCTGTGCTCTTCAAGGGGAAAATCTGAAAAGAAATAGTAAAGATGGCCCTATTTCTTCTATAGCTGAGCTAGAAAGCTTGATGGAAAAGTGGACAGAGCATAGGCCTTAGAGTCAGGAAGACTTGAGAGAGAATCTTGCATCAGACACTTGATAGATCAGTGACTCTTAAGGTGAGTCACTTAACCTCTGCCTCCTTCAGTTTCCTCATCTATAAAATGGAAATAATAACAGCACCAATCTCCCAGGGTGGCTGTGAAGATAAAATGAGATTATATTTGTAGAGTGGTTTGTCAACCATAAAATATACATACATGCTAGCTATTATTATTATTATTGTTGTTGTTATTAAGCTTTTCCTTGCTTTCCCACTATCTAGCAGTGTCACTACAAATAATTTTACTTCTATAGGCTTCAGTTTCCTCATCTGTAAAATGAAGAAAGGAGTTGAACCAGATGATCTAAGGCCCACCCAACTTTCTATGCTTTTCTGTATCTGTCTGTCTTCCATCCATTATGCCTTGAACTCGCTGAAACAAATTGTTAAACTGATGAATGGGCTATCTCCTACTCTGCTGCTACACACCACTGTTGATTGGGGAAAGAAACAAAGCCTTTCCTTCTTCCCTATAAGGGTCTTTGCCACACATCATTCCTAAGTGTGGACTTCCTTGAATTTATAATTAAGAATTAGAGTTTCCCTTCAAAGTGATATGTGGCATGATGATATAGTACCACTGACCAAAACAGCTATTAAAAAGTATGAAATGTTTCACTTTTTAAAAGTAAGTATGACCCAAACTGTCATTCCTGGGATAGAAATTCAACATTCAGTTCACCTTAGAAATCCCTTCAAATATCAAGGAAACTAAACAAAAGAAATGCTAGGGAAGGTGGCCTAGCCATACCCGATCTTAAATTGAATTATAAAGCAGCAATCATCAAAACTACTTGGTACTGGCTAAGAAACAGAGTAGTGGATCAGTGAAATATGTTAGGTACACAAGATACAGTAGTCAATGACTACAGTAATCTACTGTTTGATAAACCCAAAGACCCAAGGTTCTGGGATAAGAACTCACTATTTGACAAAAACTGCTGGGAAAACTGGAAAAGAGTATGGCAGAAACTAGGCATAGACCAAAATCTCACACCATATACCAAAATAAAGTCAAAATGGGTTCATGATTTAGATATGAAGGTTGATACTATAAGTAACCTGGGAGAGCAAGGAATAGTTTACCTGTCAGATTTATGGAGAACAGAAGAATTTATGACCAAATAAGAGATAGAGAACATTATGATAAAACAGATAATTCTGATTATATTAAATTGAAAAGTTTTTGCACAAAGTCAATGCAACCAAGATTAGGAGGGAAGCAGAAAACAGGGAAAGAATTTTTACAACCAATGTCTCTGATAAAGGCCGCATTTCTAAAATATATAGAGAACTGAGTCAAATTCATAAGAACACAAGTCATTTCCCCAATTGATAAATGGTCAAAGGATATGAACAGACAGTTCTCAGATGAAGAAATTAAAGCCATCTATAGTCATATGAAAAAATGCTCTCTAAATCACTATTGATTAGAGAATTCTGAGGTACCACATCACACCTATCAGATTGGCTAACATGACAAAACAGGAAAATGATAAATGTTGGAGAAGATGTGGGAAAATTGGAACATTAATGCATTGGTGGTGGAGTTGTGAACTGATCCAACCATTTTGGAGAGCAATTTGGAACCATGCCCAAAGGGCTATAAAAATATGCATACCCTTTGACCCAGCAATAGCATACCCCAATAGCTGTATCCCAAAGAGAACATACAAACAGGTAAAGGACCCACATGTACAACCTTTCTGTGGTGGCCAAGAATTGGAAATTGAGGGGATGCCCATCAAGTGGGGAATGGCTGAACAAGTTGTGGTATATGAATGTAATCGAATACTACTGTGCTCTAAGAAATGATGAGCAAGCAGACTTCAGAAAAACTGGAAAGACTTGTATGGACTAATGCTGAGTGAAGTGAGCAGAACTAGGAGAACACTGTACACAGTAACAGCTTTAACTTTGACAGACTTAGCTCTTCTCAGCAATGCAAGGATCTAAGACATTTCCAAAAGTCACATGATGGAAAATGCTATCTATATCCAGAGAAAGAACTATGGAGTCTGAATGAGATCAAAGCATATTATTTGCTTTTTTTGGTTTTCTTTCTTCTTTCTCGTGGTGTCTCCTATTGATTCTAATTCTTCTTTACAACATGACTAATGTGAAAATATGTTTAATAGGAATGTATATGTAGAGCCTATATCAGATTGCATGCCGTCTTGGGGAGGGAATTGGAAAGGGAAAGGGAGAACATTTAAAATTCAAAAGCTTATGGAAGTGAATGTTGAAAACTAAAAATTAATTTAAAAAATCTCTTCAAGACACAAATCAGTAAATCTTCCTTAAAAAAAAAATGTTTTCACATCTCTGTAAAGCTGTGTTGCTACTGTCAGTTGGGATCTGAATGCTGATATTCTAACTCTGAATGTAGTTTTTCCCTCTTACCACATTATTACCTTCATTAATTTGGAAGCTCCTAGGAACTATCAGTTCCAAGTAAAAGCAACCGAATGGTCTTCTGTTTGGCCTAGATGCTGTCAACCTGGAATGATAATCAAAGTTCTTAGGACCATCTTGAACCTTGGTATTTCTCTTAATAGTCCTAAGTCTATTTCCAAGTCCCTCGTGATTCCATGGAGAAAAGTTATAGAGAGAAATTCAACCAGGGGAATGAAAATACTGAATGCATACTCCATAACTGAAAGACAATGTGTAAGCCTGCTCTCTGGGGAGACTGAATTTCACCACTCATTACTCCAACTCCAAAGCTGTACCTAGGACCACCTTCCCAGCTCAGAATGCTCCCTTGCTAGGATCTCAGCAGCATAACGGAATGAAAAGAAGAGAAGACTTGTCTGACCCTGTGCAAGTTATTTAATTTCTTTGGCTCTTAGCTTCCTCATTTTTAAAATTAAAGAGTATGACTAGATAACTTCCAAGTTCTCTTCCAGTACCAAATCTCTGGCAACTGAGGCTCAGAAAGGTCACACAGCCAGTATATACCAGAAACAGAAGTTGAACCTAATTTCTCCTGACTCCAAAACCAATATTCATATCGCTGCAACAAGAATCTAGCAGGCTTCTTACAAGGTTGGGCCTAACCTGGAGTTTTTAGTCTATTGTCTGAGGACAACCTCTGACTCTCAGTTTCCTCATCTGTAAAATGGCAGGCGATAATAACACCTGTATATCACAGGGCTGGTAAGAAGACTAAATGAGAAAATATGAATCCCAGCACTTGGCAAAACCTTAAAGAGCTATAGGCATGCGAGTTATTGCTTAGTCCTCTAAAGTCCAGTCAGAGAGAACACTTAAGTTCATAGATTTAGAGGTGGAAGGTACCTTAGAGGGCATCTAGCCTAGTCTGAACCTCCTCATCACACCTTCCCTCCCCCCCCCCCAACTTAAACCCAGGTCTGTGATGCCTTAAGTTTTTTCTACTATAACACACTGCTTCCTAATCTTAAAAACTATGGTCAGTGGTTGTGGGTACCTACATTGTGAGTGGTGGAATCAGATATTTATTCCTCTGTCTACCCTTCTGTATCCAATTTAGCTATTTAAAGATTTTACCATACCAAAACTACTGTGGGGAATTGTCAAGTAGTGTAAATAACTAGTTTAGAAAGGAGTAAATATTGAATATTTAGAGAAAGGAAGGTCGTGGCTGAAAAAAGCTGCTGCTAAAAACCTTGGATCTTTTCTTTTAAACTAGCAGAAACAACTGCATCAAATTGCATCTGTCTTTGGAAAGAAATGTTTGATGCTGCACGTGTCACATTAAACAAGCTGATGTATAAATTAAAGCAAATTTAAAACAGTTTTGGAATCAAAGGAAGCCCATTCTAGAAAATAAAAAGAGAAAGGGAACAGTTTTATTTAAAGGGAAATTTTAAACCCATGTTTGAAAAAACTAAGAGAGTGACTGTGTGGGTGGGTAGCAGGAAATGTGCAGCAAAATAAAAACATTCAAGTGAGCTAAAATACAGAGGCTTCAATTCAGTAGAGGAAGAATACAGAGAGCTGAAGGATGCCCAATAATCATCTCTAGAAAGCAGACTAGCAAGCACTCTACTTTGAATCATCTGAACAAGATCAGAACAAAAAGTAAAAAGTGTTTCACATGACTAGTCATACCAGGTTACAAAATTTAGAGTAACAGACTGTAACTTAGTATTACATCACAATTACTAAATGATAATGTATTTAGAATTCTATGCCCCAACGGGACTACCACATAAAGAAGTAATATGGAAGCAGAACACTACTTAAAAGAAAATTGTTTTCCTGGAAGGGTCAAAGATAACAGAGTCAGTAGAGATTACTGGGGAAAAAGAGAACAATTCCACAAAAAGGGGATGGTTGGAACTATGGTCTTGGGGCCATTTAAGAACTTTGAAATAAAAAAAATATCAGTAACAAAGACAGACAGTTACTATGCGGAGAAAGGCCTTGGGTATGCTAAGAATGGGGAAAATAAATGTTTAAATCCTGCCTCAATACATATATACTAAATGAAGATGGGCAATTCACTTAAATGCCCAGGGCCCCAGGCAACTCTTTAAGATAGCAGTCGACATTTATATAATCCTTTAAAGTTTGCAAAGCATTTCACTAGTGTAGTCTAATTTGATTCTTACAATTATTATTTCCATTTTATGTAAGAGAAAACTGTTAAAAGACTTGCCCACAGTTAAACAGCTAACAGGGCATGAGGTAGGATTTAATGTGTGAGTACTTTGGAAAGTGGAAAACTGCTACATAAATGTAGGCTACTCACAGTGTGTCAAAGCTAGAAGGTTAAGGTTAATATGCATTCATTCTATAATATCCAGAGCAACAAACAATCCAGCTTGGGCTGGAGAACTTTAAGGACTTCTTCTGGAGCCCAATCTACTTTTGGTCAATGCTAACTGTCAATGAGTTTTCCAACCTAAGTAAAACTTTGTCTCCTTATAGCTTTTATCTATTGGTCCCCATTCTGCTTTTCTGACTCTATTCCTCTCTTCCACACGAAGACTTCTAAAGACTTACAATAGTAATTCTGGACTGAAATATTCCCTTGTCTAAAAATCAGTCAAAAGATGCACTAACAGATTACAGAAAGCCAGCCAATTGTAGCCTTCAATAGAACAACAAAGCTTTAAAACTGGAAAGGACCTAGGACAACCCCTAAATTTTAGAGAAAAAAAACTCAGGACCAGAAAACTTAAGTGACTTGCTCAAGAGCAAACAAGTATTAAGAAAGGCTTATAGATCATACCTCTGAAGCTGGAGGGGACCCCAGAGACCATCAAATCCAACTCTCTTATTTTATTTTTTGAGACTGGGTCTTCCCACCTCACCCAAACTAGAAGTGCAGTGGCCCCTCAGGGAATGATCCCAACGCTGATGGGCAAAGATACCTTAACCTGCTCTATTTTTCTGACCTGGGCTGATTCATACCTCCTTAGGAGGCCTAGTGGCCCTCGGCTCCTACCAGAAGCCCCTGGGGCTAGACTTATTAGTGTCGACACCCAATTGGCTTTAGTTTTCCTGTAGCTCTGAATTCCTGAAATCAAGAGATCCATTAGACTCAGATTCCCCAGCAGCAGCAATAATAGGCATAGGTGGGCCCACTATGCCCTGGTCCCTTTGTTTTCCAGATAAGGAAACTGAGGCTCAGAGATTAGATGACCTACCCATGGCTACATGGCTAGTAAATGTCATAAGCAGGATTTGAACTCAGGTACCACTGAGTCCAAGAACAGAATTCTAACACTGCCTTTGCCAGAGCTGGATCTGAGCCAGGACTCTCTACTTCAACTATAATCTTCTTTCCACTATGCCAAGATCCATGGGGCAGGTTGAGTCAATTGATCTATTATGCTATCCAGAAAGTCTTAGGCTTCTCTATTGTTACTGATCACTAAATAAAACTCAGCCCTTTATCACTAGTAGCCATCAAGTAACTGAGCCAAAGGTCTACATACTGATGTATTCCTGTTCCCAGTTTCTTGACAGTAGACTGATTTAGCCTCTCCATCACATTGTAAGACTCATCTTCAACATGTCTTAGCATTTCCCTACCCCTAGACCTATTCCTAGGTGGGACTAAATGAGACAAGACACAGATCAAGATAGAAACGAGCATCAAATACCCCAAATGAGAACAAGATAGTCTTAACCAATTAGGATATTTGAATGTGTGTGGTACAGCGACTCTAACACGATGAAATTCGGAGACTTCTCAAGGTGGAAGCAAAAAGTTACTCTTTATTACCATCTCGCGAGAAGGGGCATCTACTCCTCCAGTACACTACCAGGAGAAAGGTGAAGCACAAAGGACAAAGCACCCCGCCACTATCCTTTACTCCCATTGGCTGGGAGGCGGGCTTACATTCTAGGCGTGAAAATCTTTCCCATTCCCAAAGAACAAGGAAACAGGGTATAGCCAATCCAAACACACACGTCCTTATTTAGTATACCTAATGCTGACGTGGCAGTGGCAATCAGGAGGGAGTTTTTAAGGCCGAATTCCTATAGGGTTAGGTAACTTAAACTTATGGCCTGTTCATTCTCTCAGAGCCTATCTCTAGTTTCAAGACAATCTTTTCATCACCACCCTGAGAAGTCTTCACAGAGGTTATATCATTCAGTCCCCCCTCTCTTATTTCATACTGTCTGAAGACTTCTCACACCATTGTCGATATAGTTCATCAACCAGCTTGGCACCTTGTTTTGTACTATCATACCACACCCCCATTTTCATAGTCCTTGTTTCCCTATCATTATTCCCCAGATTTGCTGAAACCTGCTCCCTTAAAACCCTTAATTTAACAGATTAAGAATAAGCCACATCACTGTGGAAAGTCTCAGTGGTACTTTCAATCATCATCTTTATATTGCCAGAGCCTGCCCTCTGAACTCCCACTGTGGGTCCTACTGGGATAATCTTTAGTGAGATTATCAATAGTTGTACTAGTCCCTTATTGCATGGAACTATACAACATCCTACAGAAGTTAATATTCTAACCATCCCTTTAATTAATTATCTCAGAGTTCTCTGCCAACTCCTCAGCTAAAAGTGGTTAAACCTTGCAATGCCTTAGTGATGGTTCTATCTGGGGCTGTGCTACTGGGCAACATTTTATCAGGAGATTTTGGGGACTTAAAATAATATGGGAGAAAGTGAATGACGCATCGACAAATTAAAAAAAGGGGGGGGAAGCAGTCCCCTTATTAAGTACAGATACAGAGACCCAAAAGTGACAATTGTCTGTTTGAAGCTTCAGAAGTCTCTTCTCATACAGCTGTCTGACATTCTGGACATTATCTGATGAAGTCCTCTGGTCCAAGTGCCGTTCAAACAGCGTCCAGCAGACTCTCCTCCTGCAGAGATCCTCCTTACGTCCTCTCTCTCCTACAAGATTGATCTTAACACATTTTTAAATTATCTTGCCAATAACTAGGGCAAATAATGAAAGTTAACAACCCCCATGTCTCCACTATTACAAGGTCAAAATTGGAACCTTGGCCAATTGTCATATTTTAAGAAACTCAAATTAGAAAAATTAGAACCTAGCCTTACACTCTGAATTACTTCTAGTTCCATACCTTGCATTAGTTCATTATTCATTCCTATTCATATTCCCCATCAGGAGGATGAGATTCCACTAAGGAATTAATAACACACTCCAATACGTAATTGTTAATTTAAAACCAGTACACATCAAATAACAAAACAATCCCAACTTCTAGTCATGTACAAATAAATAATCCTTAATTAAAACAGATGCTTCTTTCAAGGCATTTACAAGATAAGCCATAAGTTATTCCTCTTTTAACATTAATTTGTAACAAATTGAGGCAACTTTAGTATTAACTAAGTAACAGAATAATATCCTACTTCCACAATCTCTTGGCTAATTATCCCCTAATGATGGGGTATGGATCCAAGCCAAGACCTTTGCCCCTGGCCCCAGACAGAATCTGGCTTCCACTTGTCTATGGGCCCCAGAAAATCCTTATACTTCACTTAACTGGCCTATATGGTTATCTCCAACAAACTTCCCCGCAGTCAAAAGAAGACCTGGGCTGAACTCCTTCAGGCAGGACCCTCTTGTGACCTTGGGAGTCCCAGCACCTCCAAACCTCCAGACCTCATCATAACCATTATGGGAAATTAAAGGATCCTGACTTATACAGGAATATACTAGTAACAGATGTCAAGACTGAATACTTAATTCTGAAATTCTAGTCCAAATAACTTAATCTTATACTTACATCTTCCTATAGCCTCAGATGTTCCTGCATCAATCTATTGTTTAATAGATTCGATATTTATGCTTACAAACTTATGATTGTAGGAATTTGCCACGAAAGAACATAACTAAAGTAAAGGAACAATGCTTCCCTAGAGTCATGTCAACTCCAGGCAGAAGTTACATATATATGACCAACTGCATTGAGCCAGGCTTAAAGTCTGCCAGGTGTCATAGTGGGGAAATTGAGTCAGAAGACTCCTACCTTAGCCATGCAGAAAAGTCATTCTCCCGACCTTCCCAAGAGAACACCCTCTAGCAGCTCATAGATGCAGCTCACAAACCTCTTTGAAGGTTGCTGACGTCATGGGTCAGTAGCTCAATCAGTTCCTTGTTAACCATACCTGGAGTTAGACTCAGAATAATAGTTCGTTAACAGTCCCCAAGGTCTTAGATAGCAAATTCCCCTTATTAACAGTCCCCAAGGTCTTAGATAGCAAATTCCCCTTATCAGTGTTTTCAGGTGGGAATATAGTTTAATTCGGGAACTTCTCCAAAGTGAGCTCTAAGTAGTTTGCATAACTTCTTACACATGTTCTGATTCCTAATAACGTCCTGAGTAAAACAAAGTTTCCATTAAGATCATAAGTTGCTATTCTAAATAAATTTGCCTCTCTGTTTCTCAAGCTTATTTATTCCTTTCTAACCATTCTTAATCTGAAAAAATGAGACACTTTTAGGACTTGAATCCTATACACATGATAAGTTCAAACAGTAATTTTAACTATTGCTAGGCCATGGAAAAGCACCCAGTTAAGTCCAGTCCAAGGACACAACAAACCCAGGAATGAAACTCTAAGTTCTTGCAAATAGAAATTTAGTAGGCTCCCTAAAAGAATATCAAAGATTTTATCAAAACATTTTTTATGAAAGTATTTCCCTTTCTCAAAAACAGCTTACAATTTCCTAATTACCCTAAAATTCCTAATTACTTAAATTCTCTAGTCAAAAGGGGCCTATTAAGAATTGAGATTTTACAAAATCTTTTTCTTTGCATTACCAGGTTTCTTTTCACATGCACACACAAAATATTTTTACCAGTGCTTGACTTAACAATAACTCCAAATAGTTTAGTTAACAACTTTAAACTTCATAAGTGAAAGCCAGATAATCCCAGCTAAAACTTCCCTTTAAACATAGACAAAACTTGGAAGTTCTCATTTCTTAAATTACAATATTTAAAAGGAAATGTTACAAAACAGGACCATATAGAATGCCCCAACAGCCTTGATTCATTCCTTTTTCTCTTTTCCCTGAAGGCACAATTAATTTAACAACATTCTAGATTATAAAAGAAAGTGCCCTTCCAGCAACATAACTAATACAATTGCTCACCTGATTACAACATATAACAAAATTCAGAAACAAGTAAGCAGTATATTAAAACTTGAAACAGACCCAATAAAAATCTTTCTTTCTGACCCCTTTCACCTGGTTCAACAAGCCTCCAGGGACCATTCCCACCCCTATAGACTGGCTTTTTTCCTATTATCTATGCTAGCCCATCATTGTCTTTTTACTGGTAGCCACAATGAAAGACCAGTTGATGGGATTATCCAGAGATTTGGCCAGGTGGCAATAGAATTACCAAGGGTGGGAAATGGAGCCTAGGTGGGACTAAGGGTGGTAAGCGGTCTGGGGCCATAGGGAGGCAAGACAATGGAGGGGAAATTGGGTGTAGCCACAATGAAAGACCAGTTGATGGGGTTAAGTCACTTTGTACAGAAAATCATTCATCTCATCATTAATATGTTGAGACTATAACTTTAAACCACCATACAATTTTATAATAGTCAAGATTTTAAATAAAATCTGCTATTAACAGTTTTCAAATTATCTCATCTTTATCACTAGAAGACCCACTGCAGGTCAAGAGTTACCTTAACCCCATTTCTACCTCATAATGGTCCCTCAGATTTTACAATCTAAGAGTTCTAGAAATACAATAATAACTTAAACAATAAACTTGCATTTCCATATTATCACATATAGAAATGATTGCTCTTATTACTCTTATTACACTTTTAACTTTGAACATTAATGCCACATCTCATAACAACCATTATTATTTTTTTTATAGAACAGTAAACTTAAATCCAATCAGATCTGAATTTATAATCACTAATGATAAACATTTAAAAACATTTTTGTTTTAAATCCAATACTCTTGGCCCTTTAAAAGGAAATAATTTCCACAAATTTATATATTCCCTTAAAAAGACACGTGGTGACAATTCCTGCTCTAAATTCTACTTTTCTTTCCTACTTCCTTAAGGGAACTAAGAAAAAGTCCCCAGTCCTTTTTAGCAGCTTATCAGAGCCACCCACCTGAGAATCTCAGGCTTCAGCAATTTGAATCAATGTTAACTAGATGTAATCAATTTTCTCCCCTTAGGCAGAAAGCCTCTAGAGTTCCAATAAGTAACTGAACAGCCCAGTTTACATAACAATATCCAATCACAATGAGCTGCAAAATTTTCATTTTCAATTCTACCCAAATTACACCCACCAAGGCCAGGGGAGCTTTGAACTCTGAAGGGACATAAGAATTGCAAATCCAGAGAAAAGCACTCTCCCCTTTTCTTTCTTGTCTTTCCCTTCACATTCAAAAACTTGGCCAGAGTTAGAATGTAAAGAGAGAGAGAAATCTTTTTTTTTCCAACAATTTCCAAAAGCTTCCAAATCTTTTACTCTCAAACCCTCTGTTCACACTGTTCGTGCAAATAGCTTATAGTTTTCTTTCTACCCAGATTCCTTTCATTCCTACATGCTTAAACTTTCTTGCCTTTCCTTCTGATGGACTTTGATTAAAGTCCCTTTAAAACTACACGTACCTTATTTCTTTCTAATTCTAACCTGACACTTCAAAGATCCTTCTCGACTCGCCTTTTACCAGTCATAAAACCTAAATAATAAAGTATTTGTCTCTCTCCCATCCACCCGCTCCTCTGAGGCTGCTGTAATTAGGGAGGGAGAGGGGGAGAGAAAGAAAGAAAACATTTTTTTCCAAGTAATAAATCCAGCTGCAGTCCCCACACCCCACAGAGTCTCAGACTACACAGACACACAAATGACAAACAGAAACAAAGTCATGAAACAAATCCTGTTTATATTTTATTGTCCTTTTTTTGGTTTGTTTTGATAGTGCACTTAATTACTCAATTTGTTCCCTATAATTTCTGGTAATTCATCTCAATCGCTAAACCTAGCCCTTAAGGGGCTATCTTCCTGAATACCAAATGGTAGCTTCTGGCCTGCTATTTTAGACTGTTCCTTGCCCATGACTGTCCTACTAATGAGCAACACGCAAAGGAATTTGATCAGGAGAGACTGCTCTCATCCCAACTGACTCAACAATTACAATTAATCACCAGAAGAGGTCGCATTCTCCCCACAATCACCCAAGTGCTCCCTCAATGTTGCCAGAAATTTGGCCCGGCATAGTCACCTCAAAACCCCGAGTCAAAGACTCAGCAATTAGTGAATTTGGTCGAGGGTTGTTGCCTTCCCTCCAGGTCTGAGACCTACTGATAAGGAGACATGAGAGCCGCTTACCTCCGGTTACCTCCGTACAACTTACGTGACTGATCCAACGCACTTTAATTGCTGCCTGCAGCCAGCCGACTTCACAAAATCCTGTTGCTGTCCTGAGTTTAACTTTCTTTCACTTTTTGCTTCCCCGAGCTCTCTCTTCGAGTTCTCACCCAAGCGGAGCGAAAGCACCCTAAATCTGGCCTGAGGGCTGTTGAAGAAATCTCCGGCGGTGCCCCAACCCTCATGGTCCAGATTTAGGGATCTTGCTCACAGGTGGGCAAGTCTTGGTGGGACCTCCAAAGCTATGTGGTACAGTGACTCTAACACAATTAAATTCAAAGACTTCTCAAGGTGGAAGTAAAAAGTTACTTTTTATTACAATCTCACGAGAAGGGGCGTCTACTCCTCCAGTACACTACCAGCAAGAGAGAGGAGAGGCACAAAGGACAAAGCAAGGTTATATATCTTAACACAAACAAGAAACTCCCACCCCGCCACTATCCCTTACTCCCATTGGATGAGAGGCGGGCTTACATTCTAGGCGTGAAAATCTTTTCCATTCCCAAAGAACAAGAAAACAGGGTATAGCCCATCCAAACATACATGTCCTTATTTAGTACACCTAATGCTGACGTGGCAGTGGCAATCAGGAGAGAGTTTTTAGGGCTGAATTCCTATAGGGTTAGGTAATTTAAACTTATGGCCTGTTCATTCTCTCAGAGCCTATCTCTAGTTTCAAGACAGTCTTTTCATCACCACCCTGAGAAGTCTTCACAGAGGTTATATCATTCAAATGTAACCAAGTATCTAGTGACATGATATCTCTGAGGGATAAGACAGAACTTCATGTCTAAATATAGTAATGCTGGTCTTTTTTTTTCTTTTTAAATTAGTCTTGCTCAAGGGTAGGGTGGGAGGGTGGGGATTAAGGAGTAGGGTGGGGTTAAGAAGGATCAATCTATTTGCTTTAATAGATTCTACTGGACAAAAATATTCATTTGATATTGGTATGTAAGCAAAAGTAAGGACACCTGGGTTCTGTTCCTATTACTGCCACTCAGAAACTGTGTAGCCCTCAACATATCATTTCCTCTAAACCTCAGTTTGTCCACTCGCAAAATAAAGTTGTTGGATCACATGATCTCTGAAGGGTATCTCTTATTTCTCATAATACATGAAAGGGAAACCTAATAGTACTTACTATATTTACTTGGATTCTGATGATTGAATGGGCCAAAGAATTTAGGACAAGAAGGATTCATTTAGTCCAGGGGCTTTAACCTTCTTTTTGCATGTTGGACCCCTTTCGCAGTCTGGTAAAGCCCTTCTCAGAAAAAAATATTTTTAAATAATTGAAGGAAATGCTAAATTTTAGTTAGATATTGGTGAAAATAAAGATGTAATATGTCTCCATCCAAGTTCCTGAACTTTCTGAAATCTACCCAAAGACCTCAGATTCCCAGATTTAGTCTAACTCCCTCACTTCAGAAATGAGAAAACTAAGGATCAGAGAGGGAAAGTAACCTACCCAAGGCCTGTATTATTTTAAAGGAAAAACTTAAAACTGATAAACACAGGACCTGAGAGACAGCAAAATGTTTAAAGCTGTAAAGGACCGCAGAGATGAGCTAGTCTAATCCTCTTCCCTTAAAGATGGGGCAATAAACACAAATAGCTCACTGAAGGTCATGTGCTAATTACAGTTACAGCAGAGTCACACTAGAATTCAGATCTCCTATCTCTCATTCCAGTGTTTTGTTTTTTTTCCCCCCTTTATGCCATGAAATAAATTTAACTCATGTCAGTACTCTATGGGTTCAGTTCAATCAAGCTATAATCCTATAGCAGAGTTCACTTAGGACATCAAGGACTGGTTGCTGAGGAAGTAACAGTGTACCAACCCCCAAATTCTTAAATGCTGAAATTTCATTGTCTTTTCTTAAAAAGCAAAATAAAAACTTACCATTTTGACATTAATTATACAAGAACAAAGAATAAGAGCTAAATGTTATTTGAGCAATAGTATCCATTTTTCCAAGTTCCATTTCTTTCCCTGCCTTCCTAACCCTTTTGGAAGGCAGACTCATAGTAGTTTGAAAAACAGGAGGTATTCCAGTATCTAATGAAGAAGTCTGCTTATAAATATGATCTTCTCTAACACATTAGTTAACAACTATCTTTATGCTGAATATCAGTTGTAAAACAAAACACTATAAGCAGTCAGGGTATTTAGCTTTTAGAAATAAATTTCAATAATATTTAAGCAAAGTCTAGCAAATCCAAGTCACCTCAAAAATGAAAAAGAATGCAAATTAACCTTCCAAGTCATAGCTGTCAGTGAAATTAAAAGAGATCCTTATTATTTTTGCCCATTTCAAACTAGAATATTTAGAAAGGCTGGTTAACAATATTATCCAGAGACAGCGCACATGAATCCTAGAGCTGACTCCATCAAATGAACTAGGAAACAATTTCTTAAAAAGTAGGGGAAAGAAGGGAGGGGGGCCTAGAGGACTCATGATTTAGACATGCAGTAAATATTTCCACTAACAACTCCAATTTTACAGAGGCACTAACTACCCCCAAATAGGTCCTGGCGCCACATAACAACTTGTTATACAATTAGAGTTTTTATTTAAACAAGCAATAATTAAAATGGCCTCTTCTTTTAAAAGAGTAGTAAAAATAACAAATCAAGGTAGCATTCCTATACTTCTGCTATCTTCACTGAAATAAATGATTGATTACTCCTCCTGAGAAGAATAAATCTAGAAATAAAATCAATTCAGTTGGGACACTGCAATACAAGAAGCTACTTAATCTTCTTTAAATAGGCAATATTTAATAGATGATTCAACCTGGTTCAGATTTGGTGTTATGTAAATACCATGGTTTATTTATGCTCATCAGTAATGGGAAGGCTTCTATTTGAGAGATTACTGCAAAGGGCAGGCCCTAAGGAGGGAAGAATGTCTAGTGATACCAACTCTGGCCTAATTTTAGACTCTGACAGGTTTTACTGGAGAATGTTAATAAAAGGGTGTTGCTGCTTCCCTTTCTATCAGGGCTGAAAGAGATACATTGGTGCTGCTTGTTATTTATTATTATATTATTTATTTTGCCAATAAATCTGTAAGAAATGGACTGAACTGAAATTCCATTGTAAAAGCACAGAAACCCAAGACAAAACATTAGACATAACTATTGGGAGAAAAGGGGAACATAACCTTTGTGCCTCAATTAACTAAAAAACAAACAAACAAACAAAAAACACATGAAAAATTGCCTTAGCTGTCCAGAGAGGTTTCTTTAATGCAGATTTCTTTATTGTGGTGAAGTTAAAAATATTTGCCTAACATTAGGGCATTGTAATGTACAGTCATAGTTTTCAGATATTTAACTTTCTAGGGAAGAATAAAAAGAGTTTAAAGTTACCTTTGGTATGAAAATAAGAAGTGAAAAGCTCTTAGTGGGAAAATTATTGTTTACCTTTTAAATAAGATGAACAGGTCTTTTTTATGTTAAAAAAGAAAAAAAATCTAGGCATTTGGCTAATGTAAAAAATGTTACATATAAAAATCTAAGTTACTTGTATTTCTTAGGTTGTTGTTGTTTGTCCTTTGTTCTCGAAGAGGATCATGACATCTGGGAGGTGATGCCATGACATGCAAGTGAGTCGGATTTAAGTGAGTAAGAGCTGTGCAAAGTCACCAGCCACACTTTTTCCTCCGCGGTCATGGGGGTTCAGTGGCAAGATATAGATCAGGATGACAGGAGATGGCTCAGATTCAGTTGGTCTTTTTTTTTTTTTTGGTTACATTTTTTTTTCTTTTTTAGGCAATTGGGGTTAAGTGACTTGCCCAGGGTCACACATCTAGCAAGTGTCAAGTGTTTGGTCTGAGGCCGGATTTGAACTCAGGTCCTCCTGACTTCAGGGCCTGTGCTCTATCCACTGCGCCACCTAGCTGCCCCCAGTTGGTCTTTTTAAGCTAAGGTCTTTCCAGGGCAACATTTCTTAGGTACTGAGAATTCATAGGAGCCATATACAACTAACAAGTTCTATATTCGCTCAGCAGAAAAACAACCTAGAAACATCCAAGCACAGACGGGCATGGGTATATTTGGGATACCAGCAATGACAATCCCTGGAAAAATTCTTTTGTGGGATTCTACTTTCTTGCCCTAATCATCCAGGGGTTTTCTCCTCCCCTTTTTTGGTGGGAGAAGAAGGTATACAGATCTGGGAAAGTTGCACGCAGGGAAGCCTGCCAAATTTAAAACTCACTTCATCTTAGATGGCAGCATGGTATAATGAACAGAGTACTGAGCTTGGAGTCAGGTTCAGAGTTTAAATCAAGTTCACAGTTACTAGCTGTTTGACTTGGACAGGTCCTAGGACTTAACTAGGGCTTCAGGAAGGGACTGGTAGAGGGAGCTCCCTACACTGGCCATTTGGTAGAGTAATGAATCATTTCAATATCATTTTAAGAATTCTAACATCTTATTCTTAAGCTATTATTATCAATGATCATGCATTATTTTCCAGAATATGAAGCAAAATATAAGGTTTAAGAAAATCAGTAAAAGTTAAGGTTGTACCTAACGCAGATCTACAACTTTCACATAAATATAAATCTACTTTAAAATAATCTTGCTTACTTTACAAGTTTATAGTTTAAAGGACATTTACATTTATGTTATCATGAAACATAGGCTTACTGTGAATCAGACATTCTTATTAATTTACCTTTTTTAATATTAGTGTTGCTAATATTTTAATTTTCAACAAATGGTACAATTAGTGGAAGAAGTTTCCCATGCTGACAAAATCACAGATCCTTCATATGTTCACTTTAGGAGCTCAAATTCATTTTCCTTAAGAAAATGAGAGATGCCCAGGGTTAAGTTCCAATGTTGTTATACCTTCTTGTGTTTTCTAGAAGCCAAAAACCAGAGTGTCCAGAAGGAGAGATCATAATGATGGGGTTGGGATCTGGACCCCAGAAAGGAAAAACTCTGGACTTTCCCACATGGCCAAATCTCTGGTATTCCCCTGAGGCTATAATCCCATCAACTGGTCTTTCATTGTGGCTATACCCAATCTCCCCTCCATTGTCTTGCGTCCCTAAGGCCCCAGACCACTTCCCACCCTTGGTCCCACAGAGGCTCCATTCCCACCCTTGGGAATTCTATTACCTCATGGACACCCAATCTCCCCTCCATCGTCTTGCCTCCCTATGGCCCCTGGCCATTTCCCAGGCTTAATCCTAGCTAGGCTCCATTGTCCAGGTCCCAGGAGTTCTGTTCACCCCAGCTTACTGGCCACTCCCATCCAGATTTCCTTAGACCCCTCCTACAGTCACCCCAAACTACTTGGCCACTCCTAGATCCCTCCCACAGTCTTTCTGTATATAAGGTCCATCTTGTCTCCATTAAGATGCTTAGATTCTTAAAATCTAGCCACTGCTTACCCATGTTCAGACTCCTTAAGAGTCTGCCCAATATGACAGATATTCTAATAAACCTTGTCTTTGGCTGAAAGAAGGCTTGGGTCGAATTCTTTCGGGCAGGACTCGTGTGTTGTGATTTTGGGGTCTCAGCACCCCTGAAACCCTAAACCGCATCAATAAGACCATAGATTTAGAGCCAGAAGGGACTTGAGAGTTCAACCCACCCTCTCATTCTACAAGTGAGGAAGGTGAGGAGGTTAACTGACTTGTCCTGAATTATATAACTAATAAATGCCTGAAGTGAGATTTGAATTCACATTTATCCAAGCACAGGGCTCCAACCACTACAACATACATGCCTTTCCAAGGGGGTGGGTCAACAGTGCAAAATGTTGCAGAGAAGTCAAGGATTAGAAATGAAAGGTCCTTGGTTTGGTAACAAAGAAACCAATGGTAACTTCGGGGAACAACTGTATTTGAGCGATGAGGCTGCAGGTCATACTGCAAGGGTTTATGAAAAGGAGGAGACAAGAGGAAGCAGAAACAATGAGCTCTTTTCAGGAGTCTGGCTGTATAAGACAAAAGTGACAGAGGATGATAGCTTGAAAGGATGGTAGGATTAAATGGAGGTTTTGGTTTTTTTTCTTTTTTAAAGGACTGGGAAGATAGGAGCATGTTGATAGGCATTTGAGAAGTCAATGGATAATGTGAGACTGAAAATTAAGGAGTGAGAAGTAATGATGAAAAGGTCAGATTCCTTAAAGGGAACACGAGATTAAAATGAACTGTCGAGGAATACTGGAGAGATCTAGAATCTTTTCCATTTCGTGTCTACTGTCCCCTGCATCAAGGACATCTTAAGAACTGGAAGTGACCTTAGAGAGCTCATAGAGTGCAGCTTCTCATCCAGTATTGGAATCTCTTATTTAGTATTCTTGAAAGATGGTCACCCAGCCTCCCTTTGAACATCTTCAGCAAGATGTGCTGGCCCAAGAATCAGAGGAGCTGGGTTTGAGTCGAGGCTTTCCATTTACTATCCATGTGATTGTAGGTACGTCATTTCACTTCTCTGAGCCTTAGTTTTCGCATCCATAAAGTAGGAGTCCTTTCCAGCTTTAACCTATGACTCCTATGTTATCATAAAGTTTATGATAATAACCTATAGTGGCAAGTTTACTACTAATAAAGCAGCTTGGTCCCACTGCAAGAGAGTTCTAATTTTTAAAAAGTTCCACTGGTCCTAATAATCAACAGTATCCTCCCCACCAACACTCTCACATTCCAAAATAACCTCTATTTTGCTCAAGTATTTGATATGATAAGGGATTCTATGTTCAGAGAACACAGAACTGCTTCTATTGGTAGACTTAGACTAGAGTAACCATTCTACGAAAAAAAGGTCTCATGATTTTCTGTAAGTCAGTAAAGAAGGGCCAATCTTCAGCATAAGTAGAGAAGACAATCACTCACATGGTAGGATTTGAAGAATGCCAAAGTCCTCATTTTCTCATTGGACTACCACAGAAACTTTCCTCTTACCAGCCCTGTATTTCCCACCATTACAGAGTCACTCTCTTTGGCTGAACTAAAAAACTGGGGATAACTGTCTCTAGAAAGCCACTGTCCAAAAACATCTCAGCTGAGAAGAGGGAACTCCTCTAGTCCCTTCTCATTGGCCCACAGGTGTAAATTATTAGATTATTTAACTTGACAGTGAAAGGTGGAAAGGACCTTAGTCCTGAAGGCATGAAATAGAAGATGGCTAACCCTTAATGGTGGCAAGAGAATGAAGTGACTTGCCACTAACACAGTTAGTCTCTGACACTAACCTTCTGTGACTGAGCAAGTCACTTTACCTCTCTCTGGGTTTCAGTTTTCTTATCTGTAAGACAGGAATAATTCACAGAATCCCATCTGCAATGTTTAGTTCAGCAGGTTTTTGTGAATATCGAACATAAAGATGGTTGGGAAAATCCAAACAAAACAAAAAGGACAGTACAAAGACATCATTTATGGTTATATCATCACTCATTCAAACAAGCATGTATTAATTAACTATGCAAAGAAATATATCAAGTACAGGATAAACATATTACAAAGTTCCTGTCCCCAAAAAGCCCAAACTTAACTCTAAAAAATAATAGATAAGGTCCTTATTACAATCAGGGTAGCTAGTTCTAAAATTATGTACATAAGTAACATGTATTCAATGTACAAAAAAATTTAGTAAATTCAAAGGCTATCAAAGAGTCTGATATAGCTAAAAAGAAATTAATGGGTTATTACTCAGAAGGCTGTTAAAATACCCTGGCGGGAAATCAAAATTTATGATTAAAGCATGAAAAACTGAAAGGCTATTGTTTAACTTCTTCTATTTTAAATGTCTGCCTGGCATACTTTTGTTCTATAATGTCAGAAGAAGTCTCTAAGTGTGTGACTTTGGTATAAGAAAAGGAGAGGAAGAGAAAAGGAACAGCTGACAGGCAAGGGCATATTGGCCAAGGTGTACACTTTTCACATAAAAGCGGACTGACAGTTTGGTATGAGACACTGGGTTTTCAGAATAGCCCATTTGCTAGGAAAAATACTTAAGTCATTGGTCACCTAATGTTTTAACTACTAGTGAGAAAAAAAAGTACTATTAGTTTAGACAGGGCAATAGGGAAATCACCTTTAATCACATCATTTAGAACCATAAATATAATTTCCTAAGTACAATTTGGGGAAAATCTTACCCTTCTTCCATTACACTGGAACCTGAGTTAAAAAGTTTTATTAATCTCTGGCTCTAGAAGACCTTTCAAAGGAAAGAGATTTCCAGGAGGAAACTTTCTAGGCCCTCACAGCAAGGTGAATATTATACGGATCTGTCATCCACATGTGTGAAAATTCTTGATGATGAAGCCCTGGATCCTGTGTATGTAGTAACTGTTTTCATAGCACTTGTCCATTTGATATAATAGGACTTAATAGGAATCCATACATTCACAAGTTAAAGCCCTTTGCTACAAAGACCCTTGGGTTCCTGAAGCACTTAAATGGTTTAAATTCAGGTTTTAAAACATTTGTTAAAGGGATCCATTTCCTTTGTTGGACTTCCCTGCAAGAGGTAAGAAGTATTGTGAAATGCAGCATGGGTACTCAGAAGCAAACTCATTTAAGAGTCCTCTAAAACAAAATAAAACACTACCCTGACATACAGATCCAGAAAAACACCGCCATGCAAAAGAGAATAATACAGTATGAATGGCTGAAAGAAAAATCAAACTATTTTAAAATAAAAACATGAGGTATTTTTTTTATGTTATTCCTAAGAAGAAAAAGGGCAGGTAGGTGGTACAATGGATAAAGCATCAAGCCTGGAGTCAGGAAGACTCCTGAATTCAAATGGGATCCTAGGCAAACATCTACTAGCTATGTAACCCTGGGCAAGAAACTCTGTTTCCCTCAACTTCTTCATCTGTAAAATGAGCTAGAGAAAGAAATGGCAAACCACTTCATTATCTTTGCCAAGAAAACCCCAAATAGGGTCATGGAGTCCAAAAAGACAAACAACAGAACAAACAAGAAGGAAAAGATTTCATCTCAGTTTTTGAAATAGCCCAAATTTACTTTAGCCTAGAGTCTATTAACAGAGTAGCTTAATGTTTTACTGGAATTAGGTGTAATTGCACCAACAGTTGTGGATTAAAGTTCGAAAGAAAAAGATTTAATTCTATCAATCCTAACCCATTCTTCCTTGTGATGGATGAATTCAGAAAAGGCATATGGGATTAACAATTTAATCAATTTGTTCCCCTTTGTATTCTAACAGAAAGTAAATTCATTGAGGCCAGAGGCTATTTTTCTTTGTATCCCTAATGCAGGCATTTAGTTTGAGATTGCTTCTGAAGATGGCCTGACATTCTTCTAATGCAGGCCTTTCCAAAGGTAGCAGATAGTTTTCAAGGTCGCTTTGCATCTACAATAAGGCAAATAGTAACAAAATTCTAATTATAGTACTTTTGTTTTTAAAACCAAGAAATGAGGAAAGAGACAAATTAAGTGACCTCTCATTCAAAAAATTAAGGTAAAAGGAGATAATTATGAACAAAACATCACCTGCTGAACAATTTCCATGGGAAGCAATTATGAATCTGTTTCCAATTCATTTCCTTGAAGTAAGCAATTCCTTTTGGATAGACCAGGTGTGCTAAGAGAATTGAAGCAATCAGTGACTTAAAAATTATTTTATAACACTGTGAAACTGATTTTTCAGAAGTGGTGGGGGAGGGGTATGGTATGTGTAATCCTTTGGACCTCAGAAAGTTTGAATCTCAAATTATTTTTCTACAAAAATATTTTAAAAGTAATCATCCAGGTTGGAATTAAAATTATAATGCCTTTAGGAAGAGTATATTTTATATGCTCAATATATAGTCAGGTAAAAACACCAGTATGACAAATTCTGTAGAACCTCCATATTGCTTTGTTGCATTTGAAATTTTGTCCTCTTGGTAGAAGTTAATATTCCTTGAACATACTTGGAGACGAGATGAAGTTGTGATTTAGGAAATGAGAAAATAACAATGTTTTAAATATATATTAAGAGGAGAGACCTGTTCTATACAATCTATATCTTCAGCCATATTATTTCGGTGAGTGTTTGGGGTTTAGGTGGCCTTGGCTACATGCAATAAGAAATTTCAGAGCAATTGCTATTACTTGGTAACAATAAAAAAAAAAAAATAAAGCTCTCCTCTTTCTCATTTCAACTAGAATTCCATTCAACTTAACAAATATTTACTGAGTGCCTACTACGTCAAAGCACTTTGTCAAGTTCTGGAGATAATTCAACTGGGAAGATGTAGTGTGTGTGTGTATATATATATATACATACATATACATACACACACACACACACACACATACATAATATATACAAAATAATTTTAATTCATGCATACATAGGAAATCTTTGTTGCCCTTAATGTACAAAAAAGGCATGATTAGCCAACAACCAGTACAGTACGTTCTTTCTGCTCTTTCATCATTATTAGTTACAGAACCCAGTCAATAATCTAAATGTCACTGTCACATGTAACTCATAGAATGTTAGATGGGAACCATGAAATAACCTAATTCAAACTTAGCTTACATGGAGTAAATTGTGAGCTAGTATGACTTATTCAAGATCACTCAGCTAGTCAAAAGGAGGGTCAATTCCAATCATCCTGATTTATACTTTGCCAGTGGACCCAGGTAGCTCCAGAGGAGAGAGTAATGTCATGGTCCTCTTCAAGAAGGAAAGACAAACAAGCTAATCAGAGGTAGAACTGGGACAAGAATTTATCTCTTGCCCCTCTTTTCCTATTACACCATGATACTTTAGCCCATCTCTTTCTTACTGTTTCTATATACCAGCTCTAGCCCTTATCATTACATATGTGAACTACTACCAGAACCTCATAATCTTTTTCCCTTCTCGATACATCCTAAACATTGTTATTTTCATAGTTGCAATTTGTTGCACAGAATGTACCTTTCTAATAATAAAATCGAGAGTACAACTTCTTAAATCCATTTAAAATCTTGACTAAAAAAATGCAAACTCAGAAATATAATGTACCATGCAATTATTTGGTTTTGTTGCATTATAAAAAGATAATTAATAACCAATATTCTAAAAAGATGAAGTCCTGACACAAACTCTACAAATAAAAAAGAAGAGAATGATTTGATTTGGAAGCTTGAAGATGGCAGCTATTCACTGCTTGAGGGTGCAACATTAAATAGAGACAGATGCTAGCTAAGAGAAATAAAAGCACTGTTTGTGGATTGAATAGTAATCAAACCCTACATAACCGTAGTAAAGCAAAGATTTGTTCTCAGTTGCTTTGTACTGGTGACAGACAGCACTGACAAAAGCCCTGGAACCAGAAAAACAGCACCAGAGCTCAATTACAACTTTTCATTTGACCTATTCATTCATTCTTTCAACAAATATTTATTGAATGGCTAAGATGAGCAATACACAGTAGGAAACTGAGGTAACAATGAAAGTAATGTGAGATGCAAATAGAGAAAATTATTACCTAAAACACATAACTAAAATACTTAAAAACTTCCAGCAGCAAAATTCTTTGCCAAAATGTTTAACTGTATTCTCATTGGTCAAAACTAACATTGCAACAAAACTCTTTTATTCCAATGAGTTATTATGCCCTTGGGTTTCCTCAAAAACTAAGTACAAATCCCATACAATAAATCCTTCATGCAAGCAGGGGATAAAAAGGAAATCCTTTATAGATAATTGCAAGCTGCTTAAAGTACAATCATTAAGACATCCATGAGTACCACAGTTCAGTTCACTACCACCCACTGGGAAACTTAAGGCCAGAAGTGGGCTCATGCTGGGGAAGGCCAACTGCAAAGAGATGGTCAATTAGAAGGAATCTTGTTAGTGAGCTTAGAAGCTGCACCGCAAAAAGCTATTGAGAAGCAGCTCACTGGGGGTGACAAGAAAGAAGGAAAAAAAAAATGAAGACAAATCAAAAAGTTCAGAAATCCTACTGTGTACACACAGAACAAATTCTTCTTGATTACCATGATGCACCTGGCTGTTTAAGGGTTTAAAAAATAATTTATTTACTGTGCAAAAATATCACTGGTCAAAAGTGAATGTCATAATGCATAAACCAGCTTTTTCTAAATTGTATATGCTTTCTAAATATCTTTTAGCTTTAAAGTTTGCACGAGGAACTATATTGGCTTGTCATGTTTCCATTTATACTATTAATTAAAAGCAAATGGTACCAGGGCATGTGAAAGGCAAAGAGCGGACAGCAAAAATTTAAGATGGATAAATTTCATCATTGGATAAAAAGATAGAACAAAAAAATATAGTACTATACAAATAATGTATGATGTTCAGAGTCTTTAGGGATAAAAGCATTAATGACACCCCCCCTCCCCAAATATCAGGGAATACAAGGTGAAATTAAAAAAATCTAGTAACCAAACCTAGGAAACTCATAAGTGCTCAAATATCTAAGCTAATACAGTTTCCAGATTTAAAATGCAGATCATTTGGGTCTCAGCAATTAAGATTTCTGATAAATCCTTTTCTTATCTATGAATACTAGCTGAAAATTTTTAATAATGCGGGTGGTGGAAAGGGAGGAGAGACCAGAAGCCTACAAAAAACAAAACAAATCCAAGCAATAAAATAATGAAGCTTGCCATATTTTAAGGTTTGCAGAACACATATAAACACAAATATATATGTAGATATGTAGATTGTATGTATACATATGCATGTATATACATACATACTCACTAACAAATCAAAGAAGAGAGATCGTTTTATATCTTTTTTATTCCTACTGTCAAATAGGTAATACAAGTGTTATCCTTATTCTACAGATCAGGAAAACTGCCCAGAGGGACAAGATTTAAATAACAATACATAGTAAGAACAGGAATGTCACGAGATCATGCAGTGTCAGGTAAATCATACTAATATTTGTTAGAAGAATTGAAAGAGGTAAGCAGCATGCTAAAATAGATCCATAGGTGTTTCAGTAAGAGTCACAGAAAGACAAGAGCAATGGTGGTTGGCGATTCCCTACAGAAGAATCCTGAGGCAGCTATTTGTTGATCTCATCATGTCACCAGAGAGATCTGCTGTCTAACCAGACCATACATCCAAGATGAAACAGAGAACTGTGCAAATTTTTTAAAATAGTGATCACTACACTTTATTCTATTGTCATATGGGCACAAATGCTATTGCCAGAAGGAAATCTAGAAAGCTTTGGCAAAAATTATAATCTCAAGCAAGAAAATAAAGATCAATTTTATCAATGTTATCCATAGAGCACAGGCAGTGCAAAAGAGAAAAGGAGATTTGAGAAGTGAACAACTGTCTCAAGAACACAGAGTGTTAAGACTGGCATTTGGATTTCTGACCATTAGCTTAAAATATTGAATGACATAAAACTAGTCAGGGATGGAATGTACCTAACAAAGATTGTTAAAAATATAACTGCCCTGAATCTTACAAATCTAATCAAAACAGTTTTAAAATGAAAAGGAGATAACACACACACACACACACACACACACCCACACCCACCCCATAATATCCAATAAGTTATATCTCAGAAAGAAGAGCTTAAATGTATGAACAATAGTAGCTGAGACACCAAAAAGCTGACAGAAAAAAACAAAACAGCCAGCAGTAAATCTCATGGCCCCCAAATTTGTATACACAAATGTACCAAGTATAGAACAAAAACAAGATGAGCCAGAGGTTGCAATGGAAGGAAGCAAATTTGAAATCAAAGGTATCACTAGAAGCTCAGTGGGCTGAAAATCATGACTGGAATACAGCTCTAGATGGCTATACCTTATTTAAAAGAAACAGGAGAGGTAAAGTGACAGGGGACGAGAGGGGCAGGAAGGCATTATAGATAAAGAAGACATGCTCATGTGAGGAATTTCAGTAATGGAGGGGGTGATGGTGGACAGGAAGCACGGTAGAAAAATTTGGATGCACTTACTAGATGTGTCACTCTGGGCAAGTCACTTAACCCCAATGCCTTATGCAAAAAAAAAAATTGGATGAAAATTAATAAAAAAGCAAAACAGAGGCCATATAGTATGTGGAAAAGAGCAACAGCTCTTAAGTCAGAAGAGCTGGATTTGTATCCTGCCTCCAACAATACCTGTGTGACCTTGAACAAGTAACTTAATGCCTCTGGGTTTCAGTTTCTTCATCTTTAAAATGAGGGGGTTTAATTAGATGGCTTCTAAAGTCCCCAACAACTTTAAATCAACAATTCTATAATCCTAATTCAGAAATAAAAGTGATTTTGAATTCAGAATATATTAGAGACTACTTGTAGAGAAAGAAGAAATGGAGGAGAAGTTTGGTTACAGGCCATAAGCCTAGCTAAGAGGCACAAGATAGTTCCTTTTTCTCACTTCTGGCCACATCATTGGCCCCTCAGGCCCCCCAGGTACTCAGTACAGCAAAAGCACAGGTACTCCTCAGAAAATTTCCCCTTCACCCTCTAATTTCCACATTGCCTCATGTCCTCAGAGGGTAGGCTCATCATTAAGCAACTGGTAAGAGCTCTAGCTCTCCCCTTTTCATTTTGGGTGGGATAGAGTAAGTCAAACAGGATAAGCATGGATGGGATAAAAGCTGCCTTGCAGACATTTTTACATAAAATTTTCTGTCCTACTCACTGACTTCTTCCAAACCTGTCCTGGGTACCAGCATTCTTTCTTCTCTCAGGCTCTCACAACCTCAGTTTCATCTTCAACTTCTCACTGTACCTCACCTAACATATCCAATGTACCGTCAAATCTTTTTTGCTTTAACCTCCATAACTCTCACACTCATCCCCTTCTGTTTTTGCCTGGCCATCATCCAAGTTCAGGCCCTCATCACCTTTTGCCTGGACTACTGAAACAGTTTCCTATTTGGTCTCCTTACTCCAAGTCTCTCTCCTTACAATTCATCCTCCACACAGCTGCCAAAGTGATTTTCCACAAGCTTAGGTTTGAACGTTTTATTTCCCTACTCAATAAACTCCAGTGGTTCCCTACAATACATTTCTTTCATCCTTTTAAAATGATTTCTTATAATGTATACAATTATTACTACAGCAGTATATGTATTTAATTTGTAGATAAGAAAATGGGGGTGAATGGTCAGATTTTCTACTGATAGCATAATCAAAAAAGTTTAGAACCACTGTGTTAGACAGTGGTTAAATGTATGAATAGTCCAGATAAATGGATTTGGAATCAACTGAACGGCTAGCTTGGAATGAGGTTTCCAATGGATCTATGGTTGGCTATGGACCTTTTGTCTTTGTTTGTAATCTCAACACTTACTCAACACTTACTTATGTGCTTGGTACATAGTCAAATGCTAGCTGACTTTCTAATATTTTTATCAGTGATTTGGATAATGATATAGATGGCATGCTTATCAGATCTGTAAATGATGCAAATCTGGGACTTGGTGCTAGTCAAGATCCCCAAAGCTCTCGAGAAACTCAGAACAACAGACTAGAATGAAAAAGGTAAAACTGGATAGGGATAACTATAAAGTCCTAATTTCGGCATTAGAAGACAACTTCACTAGATAGTAGCCTGTCTAGAAAAGATCTGGAAGTTTTAGGAGATTATGAACTCAACATGAATCTACACTGTGATATGGTAGTCTAAAAGCTAATGAAATTTTCAACTGAATTAAGAGAGACATTGCTACAATGCTGTACTCAGCCTTGGGTACTACGTTTTAGAAAGGGCATTGTAAAGTTAGAGAGCATGAATAGGAGGACAATAGGGACAGTGAGGTCATTGAGATTATGCTATACAAGCATTTGGGGAAAGAGTAAGAGTATGACAGCTGTCTTCATGTCTTTGATGGACTGCCATGTAAAGAAAAGAAATCAGACTTATTCTGCTTTGACCCAGAGGGCAGAACTAGGAACAAGAGGTGGAAGATGCAAAGAGGCAAATTTAAGTTTAATGACAGGAAAAACTCCCCTACCAACTGGCACTGTCCAAAAAAAGGAATGAGTTACCTTAGGAGGGCATGGGTCCCACATATCCTGGAGGACTTCAAGCAAAGTCTGCATGTCTGTCTGTCAGGGACATGGGAGACAATTCTTATTTAGGTACAAGCTATACTAAATTATCTCCGAGGTCCCTGCCATCTTGAAAGACTTCATTTAGTATCTTAAGATTAAAAGGATTCTGAAAGGAAAGAGAGACAGCAACAGGGTATTTCAAACAGAAGGAAGCCCCAGACATAGAATGTTGTGTGTGAGTGACAGGGAAATAACCTTCCTGACTGAGGGAGGAGGATTTTGTTAGGTGAGTAGTAGGAAATAAGGATCATGACAGGTTTGGAGGATGCTGAATATGAAGGGATTTGTAGGTCAAGAAGGTTGGTTAGGTTTGAGTAATGGATGATAACTGGATTTTATTATGAGTCCTTGTTTGGCAAATATGTATTACTTTGTTTGCCATTAGTTTCATAATCATATTTATCTTTTAAAGCAGACTCTAACCTGTCTCTGAAAAACAGATAAGAAAATATGGCTCCGTTTTATCACTACCTTACAGGTAAAGAATTGAAATCAGTGAATGACAATGATGGCAGAATTGTCAAGTCTACTTCATTAAACTAGAAAGACATATTAATCCTCTCCTAAAAGATAATTTGGGGAAATAGAAAAAAAAAAAAAAAAACACCTTCTCTACCCAAATCTTTATAGGTCTAGTGATAGTAACAATATTTTTCCTCTGGAGAGACAATAAAATCTTTCCAGTTCTTGATCTAGCTTTACTCATGCTGCTCACATCTTCACTTGACCATCAAGGAGACTCCAATCAGAACAAGGAGAAGGGGAAGAAAAATGCTTAGTAAGCTGATGGGCCAGATGAGTTTGTCTCTTACCTCTCTTTGCCACAAAAGACAAAGAAAAACAAGAAGCTAGAAAACAGCTGGGTGCTTGTAGCCATTATAAAATATTTTCAGTGGAGTTAAGGAATGAAACTTTCAGAGAAGGGATAGAACAGAAAAATTGTCCTGTAACAATTTTCCATTCCTGTTGATCCCCTCTATCCTGTCACAAAAAGAAAATCTAAGTAGTCACTTCATTTTTCAAGAATTCTATATTAAGAAACAGAAACATATAGTGATTAAAAACGCTGTGGTATAAAAAGACAACAATTCCGGAATAGACACATCCCTTTGAGAACATGCAATTAGAGAAGGGGTCACATGCTTGGGGCACAGAAGTTAGTGTCTGGATCCATTTTACAAGTAGCAAGGGCTTCGTGCCAGAGTTGTCTAAGTTAATCTGCTGATATCTTGCAGAAGCTGGTTTACTGTCGTCCTGGTGCCAGTACTGGAATTAAAGCCAAACTCCTGAAAAAAATCCAAAATGGAAGCTTTGGGGGCTTTCCTTGGAGGTCTAGCAGAAGCTGGGAAATTTAAATGATTAGGTTTCATCCCTTAAACACAGAGATTAAAGGTGGAGGGTGGGGGCTGAGGCTGCCACACCTAACTAGTATTAAATGGCTTAAAATGAAGTTCTCCAGACATTTCATAATAATCTGAACGGAAAAAGAAAATGAACAAGAAAGAAAAGAACCATTAAGCAAAGCAGCAAAATCAGTAGGAGTGAATTCTACATTGGCTCATTTAATAATAGAAAGCATTTATCCATAGGAATTTGTATGTATTTCTTTTATCTATTATATCTGTTTTAGATAGAAGAATAAGGAGAAAACAGTTCTCATAATAACAAAAGGTTAACATCACCTGCATTAATCTGTATCCTTGCTTTATCTACTTTAGTTGACTGTAAAGTTGACTTACCAGGATGGGTGATGACTCAAAAAAGGCATATCTAATTGGAAGGCCTTGCACTTTGCCCAAAAACTACTTGATATGAATAATATTTATAATACCTAGTAAGATAGATGCTATTGTGCTCATTGAATTAAGTCCCAGAACACAGACGAGCTTCCAAAGTGAGGTCCATAATTATTTAAGAGTTCAGGCTAACAACCCACACTGTAAAGTTACCAAGAAGATGGTAAAAACCAATTGTCCAGAAACTGATATGTTGTTGAATGGACAACCTATAGAAATAGATACAACTGCACCTCTATATTGGACGGACACTCTAATGGGCTTAGAACTAACCAAGGGGAAGAAAGTGGGCTGGCTTGCCTGAAGTCCCCTCTGCTCCTCTCCCCTCAAAACAAAGGCCCATTTTAATAATATTTTCTTAGGGATGCTGTATAGAGCTATAGCCATGAATACCATAGTCTTTTAAGAACTTAAATTGTGGGTAAATGTAAAGGTCAATGGAGAGATAAATCAAGAGCATTAATAGGCTGTTTCACACTATAAAGAACTGTGTAGGAGAAATGATATAAAGGATATCACTGAAAGGTGGGCTGCTGATGCTATAGCTAAGTAGGGGAAAACCTGTGAACAGCCTGTGTCCTTTACTGGTCTCCCTAAAATGTCAAGAATTCTAGAGCAAGGTCTCCAAAACATTAAGTGCAGAACTACGAAGGATCAATGGGTGATCCTAGACAAAAGTCACATAGGACGAGAAGATATAAATTATACTGTTGGAGAGTTACTAGCTATGTGACTCTGGGCAAGTCACTTAACTCTGTTTGTTTCAGTTTCTTCATCTGTAAAATAGGTTGGAAAAGAAAATGGTAAACCACTCCAATATCCTTGCCAAAAATTCTCAAATGGGGTCATGAAGAGTCAGATATGACTGAAACAAATGAACAATAACAACAACACTGCTGGAGGGAGAACCTACATTAAACACCTCACTGATACATACAAAGCAGCAAGGCATGGCAGAAGAGGCAGGGGAAGAACCAAACATCTAAATTAGGGATTTGGATAATACACCGTGGCTTTTATTATTCAGTGATATAATCCCACAAAAAAACATGTCTGTTAGTAATGCGCCATCCTTTATTAAAGAAATGTATGAAACATTATCAAACTCCTAGTATGTGTGTAAGCACTGCTGAGTACTTTGTGGGGTATAATATGAACAAGACATGTCTTGTTACAAAGACATATACAATGCCTGAAAATAGCATACAACATAAGCAGAATACAAGGCAAAAGGTAAATACTTAAAGAGGCACAGAGTGCTGTGGTAGCACATAGAAAAAAACCAATTACTACAGGCTGGAAGGGGGGGGGAGAGGGAGAGAATGACCTAGTGTAGGCTTCAAGGAAAAGTCAGCATTTGAGGTTTAAGTACAATTTCAGTAGGCAAAACTATATATAGAAGGCATATGAGATGAGGGAAGGGGGAGGGAGGAAGTAAAGAAACAAAGATGGGAGTGCTCAGTGGTCTGGTTTGGTTGGTTCATAAAACTAGAGCTGGAAGGGTCCTTAGATGCTCTGTAGCTCAACAGCCATCATTTTACAAATCAGAAAAATGAGGTCCAAAGATCTCATAAGTGACTACACTAGGATCACCCAGAGAGTAAGTCACAGAGGCAAAAACAAAGCCAAAGTGTAAGATGCATGAAAAGAAAGTAATGGGAGCTAAAACACTGGAAATGTAAAATGGGGGGGTGGCTAAGTGGTACAGTGGGCTGGCCTTGGAGTCAGGAGGACCTGAGTTCAAATCTGGCCTCAGACATTTGACACTTACTAGCTGTGTGACCCTGGGCAAGTCACTTAACCCCAACTGCCTCACCAAAAAAAAAAAAAAAAAAAAGGAAATGGGTCTTGAATGCCAAGTGAAGAATTTTCATTTTATTGCTTAGGCAATAGGAAGCCACTGAAATTTTCTGAGCAGAGATATGACATGTTTTTGACATTGTCTTGACAATTACTGCAGATTAAGTATCTTAGGGCTGAGCACAGATCTTTGGGTGAATGCCTATATTATAAGGAGGTAGGATGAAAAAAGAATAAATAAGGTGAAAGTTTTACTGGCGAAAACAATGGAATTGCTTTTCTTGCTGCCAGTTAACAGAACATCAGCTGTTCTGGCCTGTGGCACATAATTTATTTCTCTCTTATAAGATAGCAACAAAAACAAAGGACATTTTCTATTATCTTGTGTAGTCTTAAACTATTTTAACCCAACTGATAAGCTAAAGAATGAAAAAAGGATCCAAACAATGTACTTGCTGATTACAAATGCTACACAGCAATCTTGCATGTCAGCATGACAAAGTGAATTCTGAGGCAGGACATGAACCTGTTTAACCAAGATGGTATTACCAACAAATATAAGTATCGAGAAGAACCTTAGAGCTCAGCTTATAAATGCCTAAGAAGGTGTTCACTCTAAAGCAGCTGTCAAACAATTTACTTACACAACAGAAATGAAAACTTCTGGTAATGTCTGGCAACTTTCTGCTGATTAATTCCTAATGACTTTCACACACTAAATGTTTCTCATTGGAATACCTATTTCTGGATCTTCACCTTCTAGAATGATAGCATAACATCAATTAATAGAGGATTTAACAAGAATGCTGACAAGTCAATAGTCCAAGTGTTGCTTTTGTGCCATGGGCTTTTTTAATGATTCTGAAAACAGTAGTTAACACTCGAAGAATGTGTTTTCTGAATGGCAAAGCTAGAACTCTGGTAATGTGAAAGGACTATCATCACATTTCGATTTTGTCAGTATGGGAACTCCCTTACCAAGAAACCAGAAACATGTCTTAAGTTTTAGAAAGCTGTCTGTGATTCAGAAAATTAAGAAGTTCTGCCACGATAGAGCCCAAAGTGCTGCCTTGGATCTTGAATAAGCCAGACAAGTAATAAATATTGAGTTGAACTGAAAATCAATGTGGAGAAACTGAAAACTAGAGAAAATACACCAGCCTATGAAATTGTACCAATAGAGTTTAGGGTTAAAGATGGAGGGTTTGGAAGACCTAGGTTCAAATTCTAATTCCGGTACCAAGGGCAAACCAAGTAACCTCTCTGAGTGAGAGTGAAACAATTTGTTCACTATGGTTCACTGCTTGTGATCTTACTGTCACTGAGGTCAAGGAAAAAAAAAGACAAGCACTCTAATAATAATTAAAAGACTCTTCAGCACTAATACTTTTACATAATTATTGTTGTTATTACTTTTAGAAGGGGAGACCCCAGTTTTCATTTTGCAGGGAACTCTCAGTGTGGAAACTCCCTCCATCCAAGCAGATGGTAGACTTCTATGTCATCTATTGTGTTACAGAACTGCCTGGAAGATCAAGACATTAAGGGACGTGTCCATAGTCACAGAGCTAGTTTGTCTATGTCAAAGGATGGAATTCAATCTAGATTTTTCCATAAGTCAAGGCAAATCCTCTACTAAGGCTTACTTTACTCAATTACACAAAAGGGATATTATCTAAATTCCTACAGGTATTCCTTAGAAAAAGGAATATTTATGTGTAAGAGAATAGGTATAAAAATTATCATGCTGGAAATGCACATTTTGATCCCATGGTTTCCGAGATTTCCCCCTTTCAAATTGAAGTTTGCTTTCTCTCATGTAATCTAAACATTTGTATCTTAATTCACTTTAAAATCACCTTCATCCTATAAAATGTGAAGCTAAGGATGACATGAACTAGGCAAATGGTTCCCTTTCAAAGTTTATGAAGCGTGTGTGTGTGTGTGTGTGTGTGTGTGTGTGTGTGTGTGTGTGTGTGT
>NW_020940360.1:32376458-32390207 GCF_900497805.2 Vombatus ursinus
TGTGTGTGTGTGTGTGTGTGTGTGTGTGTGTGTGTGTGTGTGTGTGTACTGGGGGAGAGATATTTTTCAGTAGCTGAACAAGAATGAGATCTCTTCCCAAAATAAAAAGCATACCCTTGGCGGTTTCCAGACTTCTCAACCCAGGAACGCCAAAGACAACTTAGAAGGTCAGTGGGAAAAGTCTATTACTGCAGTGAGAGAAGAAGCTAGATCTCAGCCACCCCGAGGGCAGCAGCTGGCTTCTGAGGTTCTGGCCCACAGACTGAGGGGGAATGGAGTGGCTGATAAGAGGGGGATTGCAAGGATCTCTTTGCTAGGGCTGAGGCAGGAATCTCTTGCTTTGCCTGTGCTTGGATCTGGGTCACAGTTCTGAGGGGTGGTCCTGGGGCGAGGAGGAGCGCTGGTCTGGCACAGCTAGTTGTGGGGCATAGCACCTTGGAAGAACTGACACGTTTCAGGTCCCTAGAAGTATCTCTGAAAACAGCTGTACAAACCCCCGAAGCTTGGGACAGTACATTCTCCACATTGGAAGCAGACTCTTACCTTAACAAAGAGTTTAAAACTCAAGTAATTGGCCGGGATCATGAGCAAGCAGCACAAAAAAAGTCAGACTATATTATCTTACTTTGGCGACAAAGAAGATCAAAACATACAACTAGAAGAAGAAAACAAAGTCAAAGCTCCTACATCCAAAACTTCCAAGAAAAATGTGAATCAGTCCCAGGCCTTGGAAGAGCTCAAAAGGGAATTTGAGAAGCAAGTAAGAGAAGTAGAGGAAAAACTGGGAAGAGAAATGAGAGTGATGCAAGAAAATCATGAAAAGCAAGTTAACAGCTTGCTAAAGAGGAACCAAAAAAATACTGAAGAAAAATTGTCTAACCCAAACAGCAAAAGAGGTCCAAAAAGCCAATGAAGAAAAGAATGCCCTAAAGAGCAAAATTGGACAAATGGAAAAGGAAGTCCAAAAGATTACGGAAGAAAATACTTCCTTAAAAATTAGAAAAGAGCAATTGGAAGCTAGTGACTTTATGAGAAATCAACACACTGTAAAACAAATCCAAAAGAATGAAAAATTAGAAAATAATGTGAAATATCTCATTGGAAAAACAACTGACCTGGAAAACAGATCCAGGAGAGAGAATTTAAAAATCATTGGACTATCTGAAAGCCATGATCAAAAAAAGAGCCTAGACATCATCTTTCAAGAAATGATCAAGGAAAACTGCCCTCATATTTTAGAACCAGAGGTGGCAAAATAGAAATGGAAAGAATCCATTGATCTCCTCCTGCAAGAGATCCCCAAAGGACTCCTAGGAATATTGTAGCCAAATTCCAGAGTTCCCAGGTCAAGGAGAAAATATTACAAGCAGCCGGAAAGAAACAATTCAAGTATTGTGGAAACATAATCAGGATAACACGAGATTTAGCTGCTTCTGCATTAAGGGACTGCAGGGCATGGAATATAATATTCCAGAGGGCAAAGGACATGGGATTACAACCAAGAATCACCTACCCAGCAAAACTGAGTATAATTCTTCAGGGGAAAAAATGGTCATTCAGTGAAATAGAGGACTTTCAAGCATTCGTGATGAAAAGACCAGAGCTGAATAGAAAATCTGACTTTCCAATACATGACTCAAGTGGAACATGAAGAGGTAAACAGGAAAGAGAAATCATAAGAGACTTATTAAGGTTGAACTGTTTACATTCCTGCATGGAAAGATGATATTTGTAACTCATGAGACCTTTGTCAGTATTAGGGTAGTTGGAAGGAAAAAATTATAGGTATGTACATATAGATATATAGATAGATAGATAGATAGATAGACAGATAGACAGATAGACGGATAGACAGATAGACGGATAGACGGATAGACAGATAGACAGATAGATAGATAGATACATAGATAGATAGACGGATAGACGGATAGATAGATAGATAGATAGATAGATAGATAGATAGATAGAGGGCATAGGGTGAGTTGAAGATGAAGGGGTCATATCTGGAGAATAAAATTAAGGGGTGAGAGAGGATTATACTAGGAGAAGGAGAAAGGGACAGGTAGAACGGGGTAAATTATCTCACCAAAAAAAAAAAAAACAGAAAAGAAAAGGCTCTTACAGTGGAGGGCAACCGGGGGAAGGTAAGACGAAATGAGTGAATCTTATTCTCATAGGATTTGGCATAAGGAGGGTATAACATACACACTCAATTGGGTATAGAAATCTGTCTTACCCTACAGGAAAATAGAAGGGGAAGGGGACAAGAGAGTAGGGGGATGATAGAGAGGAGGCCAGATTGGGAAAGGGGGTAATCAGAAGCAAATGCTTCTGAGGAGGGACAGGGTCAAAAGAAAGAATAGAATTGGGGGGGGGGGCAGGATAAGATTAAGGGAAATAGAGTTAGTTTTTCACAGCATGTCTACTATGGAAGTGTTTTGCATAACTGCACATGTATAGCCAATATTGAGTTGCTTGCCTTTTCAGTGAGGGTGGGTGGGGAGGGAGGAAGGCAGAAAACGTGGAACCCAAAGTTTAAAAAACACATGTTTAAAAAAAAAATGTTTCAACATGCAACTGGGAAATAAGAAATACAGGAAATGGGGTACAGAAATCTATCCCACCCTACAGGAAAATAGAAGGGGAAGGGGGGCGAGATAGCAGGGAAAGGAGACTAGAGGAAGGGATAGTCAGAATGCATGCCATCTTGGGTTGGGGGAGGGGCGAGATGGGGTGAAAATTTGAAACTCAAAATCTTGTGGAAGTAAATGTTGAAAACTAAAAATAAAAAAATTAAAAATTAAAAAAAAAAAGGCATACCCTTGTCATGCCATAGGATACCCAAGTTCTTTTGGTGAGTGACACCTAACACTTTAAGATAAGGCTCCTACTTCCATGGAGCTTACATTTTAAGAAATTACATTTAGTTTTTGGAGTAGGGAATTGTATTCTCAGCACAAAAGCTGTTGCTATAAATTGTTATGTCCAAAAAAAAAGTCCATTTCCTCAGGATCTCATTTTAAAAATTATATCCCCTGTATAGTACAGTTTTCCATCTAGAAATGTAATCAGGGATGGAAAGACTTTGTGCTGATGCAAGTACCTTCTGTATTTTATAGCTTTTAAACCGAGTTTGTCAGAGCTAAAATGCTGGCAATAACTGGCACCCCCCATTCAAAAGGCTGAAGGTCTCTGGAGAACAGCAGCTCATACAAGGAGCAGACAGACCTCTTATGGGTTTTAATCATTTTGCCTGCCTCTTCAAACACTCTTGTTTTCTCTGTCCTCGATTTGGTTTACTTTATCAACAGCAGCTCTAGGTAAACAATGTTGTTATAATGATGTGCCTGATGACCATGAAGGCCTGCCATTAATCGGTGTCTCTTAGGCACTCACTATGTAATTGGGACTCTGTTGTTTGCTTTAAAGCAATAAAAGTAGGACCAACACTTCAGAGAAAAGGAGGGAGAACAATAATCACAGCAAAGGAATATTCTTTTCAAACTGTAAATACATGAAATATGAAAACACTTAAGTTTAAGAAGAACCAAGAGTAGTATTAAAATAATTGAAAGAAAAAAAGGGAGCACCTTTTACAAATTGTTCTTCCTCTCCCTTGAGTCCACTCTCTCCCCCAGAGCATGGCTTTTTATGGCATATTTTTGAATATTTTCCATTTATTCCTATATCACTCTTCATCTACTTTTTAAAATGATATTTAATTATCAGCATCACTGTGAGAACATCATGAAGATGTGAGAACACTTTTCACTCTCACAGGATCATCAGTTTAGAGCTGGCAGCGACCTTATAGGCCATCCAGTCCTACAGATAGGGAAACTGAGGCCTAGGGTAGTTAAATAACTTGTCCATGGTTATACAATAACAAGGTGCCTATAGTGGAATTTGAACCCATGTCTTCGCTTAGACCATGTTTTACTCCACAGAGGTACTGAGGAAAAACTGAAAACTAGATTTGATCCCAAAAAATTAAGTTCAAGTCTCATTATGAGTCGAGTGTTTTCCAGTGTCTCTGTTTACCCTGAATTATCAGAGCTCCAAATTAAAAACATGCAAAAGAATATACTTAAGCCACCCTATCTACTATTATTTAAAATATGTATTCATATTAGAATTTATGCACATGAAGGCTAAAAACTTCCCACATGCGGACCAAAATTTTCCATCACATTGCAGAAATCCAGTAAGATTCTAAAACCAATGAATTTTACCCAGCAACTTTCACATATTTACCTATGATTTTCTCTGTTGTGGTAGCACAAAAAAGCTGCAGCTGTTTTAAAAGCTCAATGTTAAGCATGATGTCTCTGCAAGATGGGAGAAGGTTAAGGGATTTCCTGAATGACATGGCAAAGTCAGTAATAGAACACCAGAGTATTTCTTTCCAAGTCTTATTCTGTTAACAAGGATCCATGTTTTTAAAACTGATGGTTTTGCAGTTGGCATAATAAACAATTCCACAGCTGTGAAATTTTACCTATGCCTTTATCATTAAAAATCCATTACTTTCCTAACTGGTAGCTGGATTTTTTTGTGGCATCTGGGAAGTGTGTTACTAGATTCAAATTGAAAAAATAAGTCTCATGGGGGCTGGGAGGTAGGGGCGGAATCTGCTGAAAACAGGAAAAATTGGAAGGTGAAACTGTTCCATAACAATTGTCCAGGCAGTGCGCTCTCTCTCATTTGCTTTCTCCCTCTGTCTGCGTCACCCCCCCCATCCATAACCTTTATTATAAGACTCAGATAAATGTATCATTAATGCCTAAGGGGCTGAGCAAGAGTGAAAAGGGTCCATCCACCCTTCAGAATCTGGGGCAAAAGTAGACAAGATTATTCTCCAAAGTTGGAGCTAACAACAGTCAACATAAAAGAGATGATGTAACCTGGACTTGGAAATGAGCCACCCCAAGAGATACTATGTAAAGGAGAGACAGGGATATTGCTCATAGCTTATCAAGTAGCGTTGGGTACCTCCCTGGAACTTCAGAAACACACTAACCTAGAATGAAATTACTATAAAATATCCAGGAGTTTAATTTATTGTGACATAATTCTCATGAATTGGTGAAAGATAAGAAATATCAAAAAAGGAGATACGGGTAGCAAACTACTTGTCAGAATATCTCTAACATCGTCCAGGGCAAAAGATGTTCCGATTCTGAGGAGTATTACTCTTTTTTTTTTAAGTTTAGTTTAGTTTTTTGGCTGGATCTGTGATTTCACTGGCATAGAGAACTCCTAATGAGAAAACTTCAAGCAATACAGACTGGTATCTGCTCTGTGATATCTAGTCTTAGTGTTACCAAGGGCACTGAAAGAATTTAAGTGATTTGTCCAGAGTTACTCAGCTTGTTTGTGTTAGGGGAGGAACTTGAACCCAGGTTTTCCTGACCTTGAGGGCAGCTTTCTCTTCAGTATTTTACATTTTCTCTCTCTGGACAAGTCACCAAGACACAAATATTCTTAGAGCAGAGAAGTTTATTATCATTAAGCTAAGTAATTCTCAGTCAGAGGAGTCATCCCTTAAGAAAGGATACTTCTAATTACTCTCTAATTCTCTGAACACCAAACAGACTTGTAATCTGGTTTCCTGAATTAACTTACCTACCTACCTGGTGGGAATGACTGGTACCAGTCTTCTTGCTGGGCAGACCTGCTAGCATAGTAAATTATTACCTGCAGTTTTGTTTCTAAAGCAGTCTCTCTCATGAGTTTTGTTGGTGAGGCTTATCCTCTCAAGGTGGGATTACCCTTGGATAAATAAGGTTTTTTATCAGACTCCAGACAGGGGCACAATCCCCATAAGAAACAGCCTCCAAAAGGATTCTAGTCTCTCTCTAACAATTTTAACTACAATGTGAGGCAAAATGCTGAACTTCTTTTCAAGCAGATCAATTCACGTGGAATTAATTGTATCGCCTTTGCAGCTTTGACAAGGAAGGACTGTGATAATGGAGAGCTTGCGCTTCATGTCAAAAGCAACGCCTACAGGACCAGAACCTCCGCACACACCAGCTCTGCAGCTCCCGACAAAGCTAGAATGCTAATGGGATCCATTCCAAAGTCTTCAGCTCTGATTCCATGTTCACTCAACAGCTATGATGGCTAGTTTATTGGAAGAGGAACATCTGTGTTACCTGGACAGTTTGGTAATCAGAAGCATCAATTCCTTTCACAGTCACCTCTCGGAAAACTCTGGGTTCTAACTCCTCTCTGGTAAGATCACAGTGATAAATAATACCTGAAACAGAGTTTAAGTCACAGGTGAGTAAAATGCACTCAAGGAAAGAGTAATGCACTGAACACAATCTCAGTTGGACATAACAATGGACACATTTTATTTCATTTATATTTAATTCCTATTGCTTAATATTTCTCAACCAGACCATAGAAAAAGTCAGATAAAAAAATAGAAAAATTAAAATATACTTTAAAATATATGAATTTAACTAGGAAGATAAAAATAGAATTAAAGATATATATGTACATATATATATCCACATATCTACTTTATATATGCATGTGTATGTATGCAATACTGGGTTCTGGTTCTAGTCCCTGCTCAGCCATTTTGCTGGCTATGTGATCTCAGGCAAGCCTCAAACTTTCTGAACCTGTTCTCTGATAATAATTAGGCCTTGAATATTCACAAAGGAATATTCACAAAGCATTTTGTACAAGAGAAAGTGCTATACATATATGTTATTATTTATTTATTAAGTATAATAGTGCTTTTCATCAATAAATACCTTTTTACTTAAGCGAGTACCCCGCCATATCTCTTATTTCATCTTATTATAGATCAAATAAAAAAAAAAACAACCACCTATTATTCATAGATGTGGAAGGTCATTTAATCCAATGGGGAAACCAAAATCTAGAGAGGCTAAGGGACTTGCCCAGGATTACATGTGTAGTAAGTAGCAAAGCCAGGATTTGAACCTAGGTCCTCTGACTCCAGCCTTCTTTTCATTATGCTACAAGGTCTGCTGGCTTAAAATCAACCCTTTAGTAGAAGAGAGATTATCACCATTTTATGTTGGGAAAAATCAACAGAAAAGATGTACCTTACACATAGTCACCTATAGAGTCACTGGTCTCCTTCAAGCTAGATACCCACACACATATATAAACATACATTCATTCACACACTAGAATTAATAAATCATTCAACAAGCATTTATTAGCACATACTATGTACCAATCACTGTGCCAAGTGGGTAGGAATACAAAGACAAAATCCTGAAACAGTCTGAGTCCTTAAGAAGCTAACATTCTAATGGGAAAAGTCTCATAGGAAGTTAGGAGAGAGCAAGTAACTCTTTTAGAAACACCTTTCTATTTTTGTTTTCCTGGTAAATGTGCATTACACAACATTCTATACTATTGACTTGTTTAAATAATATTAATAATTAAAGTTCCATTCCCCGAATCTAATGGAGCTATAATTTACTATCCAAGAAGGAAAAATGAACTAAATAAGAATCAACAATAAGTAAGATTAGGTCTTTAATGTTTGAAAACAATTATACTGCTGTGGTTTATGAAACAAGACTTAGTAATCCACAGGGTGGCTGGCACAGAAACAGCATCTCCCCACATAACACTTTTTTTTAACATATGCTGTCAAGAACATTAAAATCAATTTAGCATTCCCAGTACAAGTTGGAAAGACAGACATGAACCATTAAGCCCATGGGGCACATTTAGATGGGCTCGTTAAGCATAAAAACACGAGTTCTTCCTTCTCTATTTATATACGTGCAGATATACATGATTACACCTATACACAAACACAAATAAACACATATATGTCTGTGTTAAATAACAGGTTAAAAAAAAACCCAGCCCCTTGTCTGGCAGATGGGGATGACTGAAAATCTGTCCCCCTCTATCCTCAGGCCATCCAAGATCCATGGGGCTGCTGATGGAAGGAGAAGACCTGCCAATGGGGGAATTCTTCTCCTACTCCCTTGACTGACAGGTAGGAATAGCAACAGGGTTGCCCATATGACTTGGATGAGCTGAGAATCACCAACTAGCATCCTTGAAGATAGAAGACAATCAGGCCTAACAATGTACTTTGCTACATTTACTATATCCTAGGTCATTTGGGCTATACCATCATACCCACCATTATACCTTCCAGATCTCTTGCTGACATATCCTAAATATCCCTGGGTTCTGTCATCTTACCCAATTGAAGTCCCTTTAGGACTTTCCTGCAGCTAAAGTCTCTTATATGTATTGCTTCTCCCAATTATATGAACTCTTTCAGGGAAAGAATTGTCCAGCCTTTTCTGAATACATCCCTAGCATGTAATAGACTTCTTGGCACATAGTAAGTGCTTAATAAATGCTTACTTCTTTCAGGCATTCATTCTCTATCTAGCTGCCTATGCCATTTTCATTTTTGTATATTTTCCTAACAAAAGACAACAAATGAAATATAAAGGAAATTCTGCCTTTTAGCAGAATGTTGGAAAATAGAGCCCCCTCCTCCAATTAATTGAATATTTTCATTAACAGGATATTTAGCACATACCATAGATTAGCCTCTTTTCAGAAATTTTTGATCTCTGTTCTTTTGTAGAGTAGTTGGAGAACATAACTTTAAACAGGATAGGGAGAATATCCCTCAGACATTTTCTTCCAGGCATCTCATTAAGAGATTTAATTGTATTGACAAGTCTCTTTTATATTTCTATTTTAAAAGAAAGGGTTAAGCCTATCGGTCATAGGCACTTTAGTATGAATTTACTTTACTGATTTATTATTCAGTTGTTTTCAGTCATGTCTGACATGACCCCATTAGGGATTTTCTTGGAAAAGATAATGGAGTGATTTGCCATTTCCTTCTCCAGCTCATCTGAGGAAATTTGAGGAAACTGAGGCAAATAAGGTTAAGTGACTTGCCCAGGGTCACCCAGTTAGTAAGTGTCTGAGGCCAAATTTGAACTCATGAAGAAGAGTCTTTCTGATTCTAAGCCCAGAACCTATCCACTGCGTCACCTAGCTACCCTAAACTGATAAGAGCCTGATAAAAAAGAACAGGGCAGAGAAACAGAAAAGTATTTTCACAAGGTAGATTTAGGTCACTTGAGAAGGCAAAGTGGGAAAGTCTGCATAAGGGTAAGAAAATAAGGGTTCAACACAATCTGGGTGGAGAAGGAGTGTCACCAGGTGCTTTGGTTCTCCACTGTCAACATTTTAAAAGGAATCTAGCATAATTTCCTTTTCAACCTGCAATTAGAATCTTCTTTCCTTAACATACACACAGAAATACCAAGCTGAGAAGTGCTACTAATTTAACTAAAAAATGTCTCTGTACATGGACAGCTACTATGCCTCGGTCAAATTGTAGTATTCTATCCATCCTTCCTGGAACATCCCTCATACTTCAGTCCCTGGGGCCCCTTTCTCCCACTGGTGAGCTCTTCCCAGAACCTCCATTTTGAATAAGGGCCCCAGGCCAGTTATCCTTCATTTTTCTTTCTGCTCTGCTTCTGACACTCCTGACTTCCTTCACCATTTCATCCTCATTCTTTTGCTTTTGCTTTTCAGTTTTTTAAATGCTGTCTTCTCCTGTTAAAATGTAAGCTCCTTGGCATCAAAGACTGCCTTTCTTTTTAACACAGTATCTGGGCCATAGTAAGCCTTAATAATTGTTTAATGCCTTAACAAATGTATACTGAGTTGAAAGCCAACGTTCTATAGGGGCTAAAGATGCAAAAATAACAGAAGTAGGAGGAAGAACATCTTAGTGTTTGTTCTGTCTCTACCACTAACTTGCTATGTGATCGTGAGCCACGTTTCTGTTTTTTGGTGCATGTTACTCTGATAAAATGGGACAAATTACACATATACTGTAAGAATCTCCTTAATGTTCCTTATTCCTCTCCAGTCTGTAGTAGGGACTTCTTTTATCGTGTCCCAGAGACTTCATCATACTGAAGATGACTCTAGCCCTGAAATTCACATGTTGGAAATATGCTCTGGTCCTGCAGTCTCTCTCTGGTTCTTCCCAGAACCTTTATGTAAGGAGATCACCCAGGTCAGTCACATTTCATTTCTCTCAAAAATACACTCTGGACTTGTGATTTTTTTTTTTACCATGACCTGACCAGATATCTTCATCCCTCTCTTCCTCCCCGACCATGTGTTGTCTTCTCCCATTAGGACAGACTGCACAATATATAGCTCAAGGGCGGTATATTGTGTAGGCCTGTTTTACATCCGCAGAAATGCTTTCAAGGGCTACAAGTGGAGTGCAGGCCATAAGTGTCCCTTGGGCCTAACGTTGTACAGACCTGCATTAGAATGTAAACTCCATAAGGGCAGGAACTATTTTTCTTTCTTCCACTTTGGTATTTAATGCCTGTTGACTAATTGACTAACATAATAATAATAATAACAATATAGCACCTACTATGTGCCAGGCACAGTGCTAAGCACTTTACAAATACTATCTCAATTGATCTTCACAATCCTGAGAGGTAGGTGCTATTATAACCCCCCATTTTACAATTAAGAAAACTGTGGTAAACAGAATTATTAAATGATTTGCCCATGGTCACATAGCTACTAAGTATCTGAGGCTGAATTTGAACTCTGGTCTTCTTAGAACAGGCCCAGCACTCTGTCCACTATTCCACGTAGCTGCCTAACCAGAATGGCTGGGAAAATAAAAAGTCTTTTAGTTAACGGAATAGTTTAATCGTTTCTGTAAGTAAAAGAATTTAGATTGGGGAAAACATGAGAACAACAACAACAACAAACCTAAGTATTACAGATTATAAAAAAAATTTAGTAAACTCAGAGCAAAGAGAAAACAATGTGCAGTAGTGAGAGTGTGACTCTTGAGGCAAGGGGATAAAATTTGGATTGGTCAAGAGGACTAAACTGAATATGGCCAAATGCCAAGGTTTACAGAAAAGACATTAAGTGCCAAGGACAAACATGAAAATAAAATTAAAAAATAAAAATAAAAAGCATATCAGAGAAGATATTTAAGACAGAGTGGTATATAGCATTATTAAAGAATCAGCACATCATTTGTGATAAAGAATACAGAAAATGACTTGTCTAGATTAGAAGGTTTATGATAGAAAGTTTAGACAGACCAAGGAGGATGGCTTTGAAAGTCAGGTAAGGCCTCGATGTGGTAGGTAATGGAAAGTTACTAGAAGGCTTAGCTGTGTGACCTTGGGCAAATCACTTAACCCCGACTGCCTCACTAAAAAAAAAAAAAAGTTACTAGAAGGCTAACAGGGGAGTGACAAAAATACATATGTGTATACATATACACACATACATATATACACAAAAAACATACACATATACACATATATGTATTCTCTCTCTCTCAAATCTGAGGGCAGCTAGGTAGCAAAGTGAATAAAGTGCTGGGTCTGGAGTCAGGAAGACCTGAGTTCAAATCTGGCCTCACTTATTAGCTGCGTGATCTTGGTTAAGTCACTTAACTTCTATTTGCCTTAATCCACTGCAACAGGAAATAGCAAATCACTCCAGTATCCTTGCCAAGAAAATCCCATGGACAATAAAAGGGAGAGTGTAAAAGCTGGCTTGAAGCTCAACATCAAAACTGGCAGCTAGGTGGTACAGTGTATAGAGCACCAGGCTTGGGAGTCAGGAAGACTCATCTTCATGAGTTCAAATCCAGCTTCAGATACTTACTAGTTTTGTGACCCAAGGCAAGTCACTTTAACCTGTTTGCCTTGGTTTCCTCATCTGTTAAATGAGCTGAAGAAGGAAATGGCAAACCATTCCAGTATCTTTGCCAAGAAATCCCCAAATGGGGTCATGAAGAGTTGGGCACAAGTCAAATGACTGAACAACAACATATATAAAAATCTACGTGTATGTGTGTGTACGTGTATGTGTGACTGAGTGAAAGAGAGAAAAGGAAGGAAGGAAGGAGGGGAAGAGAACAAACTACTCAGAGGTATATAGGGCAGAAGCGGTGAAAGACTGGAAATCTAGATACGACATAATAAAAAACTGGACGATGGCGGTGGCAGCGAGAACGAACAGACAAATCTGAGACAAATAGCTAATAGGCCTTGGTGACAGGCTGTTATAGAAGAAGAAACCGCAAAGACAATATCCATTTGAATTCTGCTTTGATTACTGGTTGGGTAGAAGAATTTGCTCCACTGTTATCAAAAAGATAAATGTCTTTTCAAAGACATCTGTGTTTAACATAAAGATCGTGGCAGCTTCTTTCATCACTGACCTCTGTTGTTAACATGAAAGCATCTGTGCCTGTTGGACTGGACTGTAAGACTGTGTTGGATCTGCTATAGATAATCTTGAAAATTTCCTAGAACTTCCAACTAGTAAAAGTTGTGGCAGCTGAACTACTAAGTGGTTTGAGATACAGGGTATAAATATACCAGTGCTTATCACTGCCCTGATGATTTCTTTCTAGTGCACAATGAGGCAATCTGGTGTTAGTGCACTAGTTTGGAAATGTGAGTTTTAATATCAACTCTGCTTCTATTAGCTGTGTAACTGGGTCAGGCACCTTGCCTCCCTGGTCCTTAGTCTTCTCATCTGTAAAAGGAGAGAGGCTGGACTTCAAGGGCCTTGGCAGTTCCAAAACACCAACAGAATATAAGTTTCTTGAAGGCAGGGTGGTTTTGTTTATGTCTATATCTCAAGGTATTGGAGCTAGGCTTTGAACAGCAGCAATGCTTCAGAAGTAATTTCAGCAGTAATTTCTTCAGAAATGCTTGTTTAATTGAATACAGTTTCCCTAAGAAATGCCACAACAAATCAGAACAACTGAAACATCCCTGCCAATAGCTCCCCAAATTTTTTAACAGAAGTGGAGACTGTGGAATGTTTTCTGTGGAAGGAGGGGGCCTTCCTTACAATTCTGGGCCCCTGGGATGTAATCCTCTAGGCTGAGGACTTATACTAGGAAAGCTTTCCAAATCAGAGTTTCATCAACATTTATAGAACCTGATAATTGTTACTTCTATTTGATGTATTTTAGTTAAATGTTGTTATATTTGGATCCTGAGGTGAAACTTTGTAATTTAAAACCTTTTTTTTTCCTGCCTGCTTTGAGACATCAGATTGTGCTAGGTAGGGAAAAAGATGAGAAGGGAAGCAAGGTCAAGCAAAAGGAGAGATGCACAGGCTTTAGAAAGTGTTGTATCATCAACTAACTTTACACCTAGAGAAACTAGCAACTAGGCTCTTGTTTTCAATCTTTATAGCTAGTCATGAAAAATTCTCCACTGCCTGGCACCCCACCTTTCATTTTACATTAGGACAATGTGCCCTTTCTTCAAGAGATAATGATGAGCGTGCTCCTGAAAGAACCAGTCACATGGTGTCATTTCATGCAGGCTTATAGGCCTTCTGGGACTCCAACTTCCATCAAGAGCAGGTGAGTCATGCCCAGTCTATGCTTTGCATTGTCCTTTCCCCAACTTATCTGGTAAAGACAGGCAAGTGTTCAGGTACAGCTTTGCATTTCAAAAGCTAATAAAACAATTCCTTGTGCTAACAGCTTTTTATTTCAAGTGATGAAGCCTATGCTGTACTAGGTAGCTTCCCTCATTTAACAGCAAACAGTGAGGCTCACAAATGGGCTTGCAGCTGTGGGTATATGTGCATGCATGCATGCACAGGGGTACAGGGCTGTAGGGTGTGTGTGTGTGTGTGTGTGTGTGTGTGTGTGTGTGTGTGTGTGTG
>NW_020940360.1:32390217-32498378 GCF_900497805.2 Vombatus ursinus
GTGTGTGTGTGTGTGTGTGTGTGTGTGTGTGTGTGTGTGTGTGTGTGTGTGTGTGTGTGTGTGTGGCGCGTAAATAGTGGTAAAGATAAAGAAAAAGGAAAAGTCTTGAGATTTTGCAAAAGAAAAATTTCCCTTTGGGGTTTAAGTTTGAGTACACTTTTGCCACTACCAACTACCTACTGCAGGGGTCATGAAGTCGGGGGAAGAATATGCTCACCTCTTCTAATTCATTATAATCTTCTCTATATAAGCAACTTGAGGTAGCACTGGGGTTCTTTGACTCAGTGTACCTGGCAGCTTCAGGCCCTGGTCTTTGATCTTTGCAGTTGCTCTGAAAGGATTCCAGAAAGGAAAATGCTCTGGGCTTTTCTATTGTACAATCAGTCCCTCTAGATCATTCTTGTCATTTCAATAACTTCGGCCATTTTTTAAATTTCAAAAACCTCCCACAAGATTGAAGATTCTAACTGAACTGCTTATTCAGTCACAGGCAGAAAGAAAACACAGCCACAGAAAACAGAGCAGCCTGGGCATCAGTCATCTGATTAAATCTCATGTTGCATTGTACACTAGCTTTACACCTACTTACTTATCCCACAAGATTTTACTTCATTTTCCAGAAACTAAAGTATTGCTATAAAACTGATATGCTAGGAAGACTTGGTCTCCTTAGGATGAATTCGATAACATCTGATAACTTCATGCTGCCCAGAACCAGGAGAGAGAGGTACTATTCCAAATTATGTAAAATTGTCAATCATGAAGACTATATAAAATTTAATTTAACTGGAACAAAAGGACACATCAAAAAAATATAGGGCTTGGATTCTTATAATCTAGCCAATAGCTCACTAATGTTCAGACTCCAGTAGAGTCTGCCCAATATGACGGATGTTCTAATAAACCTTGTCTTTGGCTGAAAAAAAAAAAGTCTAATGGGGGATAAACTCAAATATAAGTAACTCTAATATATATTGTATGAAAATTGCACCAGAGTTGAAAAGAACTATAAGAGTGCTAAAACTGAGATTCAGAAAGGTTGCAGAGAAACTGTATGAAGAAGACTTGTATGAACTGATACAGAATGAAGTGAGCACAACCAAAAGAATAATTTATACAATAATAATTATCACAATAACATTATAAGAGGAGGCGGAGCCAAGATGGAACAGTAAAAGCATTGACTTACTTGAGCTCTCCCCCAAACCTCTCCAAAAAAAAAAAGAGTTAATTACATGCTTTTTCTTAGAAACATTAATCTCATTCCAGGTTGTGGTTTATTTTTTAAAAAATTAACCAACAGGGTTTTCCACCAGGTCTTGGAGTCAGGAAGACTTCAGTTCAATCCTGCCTGATACATACTAACTATGTGACTGGGGGCCAACCTCTTAGCACCTCAGTCAAATCTCTTAAGACTATAAATCATAACAAGTTTGCAGGATGTTGGCATCATAGACCTAATAAATGAAGGGGCTTCAGAAGCTCCTCATTTTACAGATGAGGAAGTGAGACCCAGGAAAGCAAATGGCCTGCTTGCCTAAGGTTGCAGAGCTATCAGCATCGGAAGTGGAATATGAACCCAAGTCTTCTGGACTCAAGAGCCAGTGGTGTTCCTGCTGTCCCAGGTGTGTCTGGTGGCTCTCTCAGGAAGGTCACTATACTTTCTTCACCTTTCTCCTTTCCCCCATACACATACCATTCCATCACAAGCTAGTTTCTCCCTGCTTCTTTCTTCAGAAGGGTCTTGTCTATGTCAGTTTATTGACGAATCTTTCAAAGATCTCCAAGGAAAAACTGTCTGACTGGATCAACTTGCTCCAGTTAAAACTGAGTTATTGATGTGCATCAATGGAGGAAATTTCCAACTAGGAGTTCCCAACTTCAATGAAATCCCAGACCTAGGGGTGCACGCGCGCACGCACACACACACACACACACACACACACACAGGATCATAAAATCATGATACAGAGACGGCAGAGACCAAGTAGCCGAGTTAAAATGTGAACTCAAGGTCTTTTAACTCCATATTGAATGCCCTTGTATGTACACACACACACAGACACACACTTATTATTATCTCAAAGCATGTCTGTCCATTAAAATCTCCATATAGGTCTAGGAAAGTTTTTCTATCTCCAAAGAAATAGGAGCTTAAAATGAAAGGCTAACAATAAAAATAAAAGGCCATTATCCTTTTATATTTTCCTTCATTGTGAATTCTAATTCTGTTATTATAATTTACTTTTATCTAGAGCCCATTATTTTAAAAAATGCCAAGTATACAACATGACTAATGTGGAAATATCTTTACCATGATCATACATGTATAGCCTATATCAGAATGCATGCCATCTTGGGGAGGGGGGGAGGAAGGGAAGGGGGGAGGAAGGGAAGGGGGTAAAATTTATAACTCAAAATCTTACATGTTGAAAACCAAAAATAAATAAATTAATTTTTTAAAATGCAAGTATATGTCACTGAATTCTAATTTCCTCTATTAAGAGAGACCTAAACAGTTCCTCAGCAAATGTGAGGGGAAAAACAGACAGACTAATACGCTCACCTGGAGATAAGAAGGAAGTAAACTGATAGAAGATTTCAGTGTCTTTCTTTTGGCCACTATATCCCACGATGCTGCCGACCTCTAGTGGAAATGTCTTGAGGAGTGAACCGGTGGCAAGATCATGCAGCTGTAGGATGTTTTTTACATCATGGAGGTAGGACAACACCAAAAAGTTGGACCTGACACAAGCTACCCATTCTGAAAAGATGAAAAGGAGAAAGAAATTCCAAAAAATTAGAAAAGGCTGAAAACAATAAGCCATAATTACTTAGTACGTAATTTTATTCTTTTTCACTAGTTAAAAAATACAACCCAAACACTCAATTCAATATACATGCATAAAATAGGCAGCATGGCTCAGTGGATAGTAAGCCGAGAGTCAAAAAGACCTGGTCTCTGATAGAGATAGAGACTGTTGTCCCTGGGTAAGTCACTTAACCTCTCAATGCCCCAGCCAACTCTCTAAGACAGTAAGTTAGAGAGCGAGTACAGATTCACATTCATAGAGGAATTTTTTTCTCGTCTGGAATTAATTCCCTATACTAATGAAACAACAGATTCACCCCACCCCCCACCCCTGGGAAAAAAAAAGAAAAGAAAAAAAAATAACATACTATATACCCTATATTGGGCACTAGGGATTCAAAGACAAATTTTAATAAGCTTCATTTGGCAGATGGGGGGTGGGGGTGGGACAGTGGGAATGGGGAGACGGATAGGTAAGAGACTCTTAGCAAAAAGGCAGAATAAGGTAGCTGTAACGAGTCATTCAGATCCTAAGGAACAAATGAACTAGTCCAGGGTGGGAGGAATACAGAAAGGAAGATATAAGAAAGAATGTTGTAAGTCAGAAAACTCACAGTACTTGGTGGCAAGAGTGGATCTAAAGGGTAAAATGCGTCCAAGATGAGACCAAAATTTCTAATCTAGCTAATGATGGTGTTGCCATCCAAGCTAGGGAAGTTGAAAAGCTAGTTTGGGGGTAGGGAAAATGATAAAGAACTCAACTTTGGACATTATACATTAAAAGTAGGAATACATATGAAGACATCTAGGAGGAAGGCAGAAGTAAGATAATGTCATCACATACAGAAAAACAAAAGACTTAACCAGATTTGATGGGATAAATTGCGTAATACTTCTGAAGTGGCAATAAAGTCATGTCTTTTTTTTAAAGCACATTTATGTTAGCAAAAATATCATCTCATCATGAATATCAGACCAGCGTGGGGACTACCTGGAAAACCTTCTGATTATCACGATGCATCCAAAAATTAACCTCTTTTGAGTTATTTATAGTCTACTTTTACCAGGTATGAACTTTCAGGATTTTTCATATCCCAAAGTAATTCTCAGCTGGGCAATCTGTTCTCATTATCTAAACATGTTCAAAACTTGAATCTCATCCAAAGACACTTTTTCAACTGCTTCAATTAAAAAAAAATTTTTTTTTCAAAGAAGTGAAAACCAAGTAAACTTTGATAAAAGTTGTTTTAAGTTCTTTCCTCTTGATTACTTCAATTTTGGTCTCTGAATGTCACAGTAGAAATAAGAGAAATTTTTATAATATGCAATGAATATGGATATTTCTTCAGATAAAATATTTCTGTCAAAGAATCATCATCAGTGCTATTTCATCAGGACTCAGAAGATCATAAAAGCTAGATGAAATCAAAGGCAGGTAGTAAGAGTATGGTACAAGACATAAGGATAGGAAAACAAGCTACTTTGGATACTCATTAATAAGAATTCTTTTTATGTCTATCCTTTGTGGTTTCCTTTCAATCTTTAAAGAAAAATTTAAAATCTACTTCACAGCTAATGACATATAATGAAGTCAATGGTACTTGTGTTTAAATTCATGAGTACTTCAAGTCTCATCCTTTAAAAACAAGGACAGGACTGTATAATGAAAGAACAACTGCTCTCTAGTCAGAGGATATGGGTTCAAATTCTCACTCTGACACTTACTACTTAAGTGACCTTGGGCAAGTCACTTACCCTTAATGGATTTGAGTTTTCCCAATCTATAAAATGAGGGGGTTGGAGTAGATGGCCTATGAGGTTGCTACCAGCTCTATGATACTATGATTCTTTCTCATGAAATGGGTTCACAAAAAATTCACCATTTCTGCAAAAGTTTATTATTACCTAGATAGGCTAGGAAAGGTTCAGCTGACCACTCTATGCATGCCTCCTACTCCTATAGGGACACCTTCCCTTTTCTAAAACAATCCATGCCTAGAATAATCCCACACAACCTCCAAAATCAGCACCTCTCTATCCGTGAAATCAGAGAGAAGGAAATCAATCAAGATTCATATGGTAAAAACATTAATCCTCCCCATAAATCCCTATTTTTACTGATGTTTTGTGGCTATTCCAGAGGCTGTCATAGACTACACTAGTACATAGGGTGGTCATACCACTAGGGATTGGTTTGTGGCTCTGATAGAGCAGCTCAGGGTTAGCTCTTAGCCCCAGTGAAAATTGAGGAACAGCTTCCCCACAAGATCATCATGAAATCCCACTTCCTTATCCTGCTGTAACCTGAAGACCACTCTGGCTGCATCCTTGGCTTCTCTGTGCTCCCGTCCCCAGGTGCCTTCTTAAGCCTCAAGTCCTCTCCTGCACGAGGTAAAAGGAGCAGGCCTGTAAAACTGAGCATCATTGGCTCAGCTGACTTGTGAATCACTCTAAATCATCAAAACAGATTGGGCTATTTTTTAGTCGCATTTCGTTGATGGTTCACATTGATGTATCACTTAACTAACAAAGTACTTTACAAATATTATCTCAAATGATCCTCACTATCAGTGGAATAATACTTATCTCCATTTTACAAATGAAGAAGATATAAAGTCAGGAAAATTAAGTGACTTGCCCCTTTTCCACAACTATAATTGGATAATGCCACTTTATTATATAGAAGTCAATGACATTCCTGGATGCTTGAGGAAATCTACAGCATCCCTTATTTTTAACATCTCTAGATATCATGACTTCTTCATGTTTAAGAAATGATGTTCTACAGAAATATATGACTAAAAAGAAAGTAAAAACCTCCAAACATTCAATACAAAAGCCTATATAATTAAAAACTCATTTAACTTTACCAGAAGCATATAAAAAAGGATTCAATATAACACTGTTTAAAACATGATCTTTAAGCTAAAATTCATATCTGAATTGTCATTCATATTTACAGCAAGGATCTACGGAATAAATAGAGCTTAATTACAGAAATGACTATGAATGCTATAATGGTTTCATTAATCACTGACAATCAGATTCTATTTTCTTTACCTCTTAGGACACCATTTTCTTTTCTTTTCTCTTTCTTTTTTTTTTTTTAAGGCAATTGGGGTTAAGTGACTTGCCCAAGGTCACACAGCTAGTAAGTGTCAAGTGTTTAGTCTGAGGCCAGATTTGAACTCAGGCCCTCCTGACTTCAGGGCTGGTGCTCTATCCACTGCACCACCTAGCTGCCCCTTAGGACACCATTTTCGATTAATATTCATAATTTTTAATTTTGTGACATTCTTGTCCCTAAGTCAACTCACATAAAATATTTTTTCCAACTTAATCTATGACAAGTCAATCACACAATGACTTAACAGCTTGCCCCAAAAGCAGGCTAAAAAATTGAGCTGAATCTAATAAGACTGAATTGAATAGGAATAAAGCTAAAGTCTTAAATCTGCATTCAAAAAATCCACAAGTAAAAGTTAAGGCAAGCATGGTTAGCAGCAATTAGTCTGAAAAAGCCCAGGGGACTTAATTGGATACCAAGTTTAATATGAGTCAACTATTAGGTATGGCAGCCAAAAATTCTATCAAACTCTTGAGATATATTAAAGGGAGGTACGGATTCCCAGAATAAAAAGGGGATAGTCCTTCCATACTCAGCTCTGGTCTAACCACAAATGGGCTATTGAGTTCAGTTCTGGGTACCAAAGTTAAAGATGGACATTAATAAATAGAACATCCAAAGGGATGGCACCTAGGACAGTGTCATGCCATATGGGGATCAACTGTAAGAGTCTGGAGGAAAAAAAAGGCTTACAGGGGGATGTAATAGTTGTCTTCAAGTACTTGAAAGGCTATGATGCAGAAGAAAGATTTAACTTGTTCTAGATGGCCCCATAGAACAGAACAAATTTAAGCTTGATGCAAGGAAAAAAAAAGTTTTCTTTCTTTCCTTTTTTTTTTTTTTTTTGGTGAGGCAGTCGGAGTTAGGTGACTTGCTCAGGGTCACACATCTAGGAAGTGTCAAGTGTCTGAGGTTGGATTTGAACTCAGGTCCTCCTTACTCCAGATGCAGTGCTTTACACATGGTGCCGCCTAGCCACCCTTTTTTCTTTTCTTTTCTTTTATCTATTTATTTATTTATTTAAAAAGCTTTCTTCCTCTGAAATTTTGTGATTCTGTGAGTGATCGGGTCATAAAAGAGACTCTAGGGAAGTAGGCAGATACAATTCCCTTCTAAAATGCAATTCTATGTTTCTCCAATAGATGGCAATCAATACTGAGGTCACATAGCTGCTAGCAAGAAGAGGTTCAGAACTTAAATCTTTGGTTAAGAAGGAAAGGTTGGTTCACTGATGGGTAGGTACCAGGAAATAGCACTGGATTTGAAGTCAGGGAACTTAGTTTCAAATCCTGCTTCTCTTAACATTGTGACCTTGGGTAAAATCACTCAACTTCCTGGCCTCAGTTTCTTCATTTATAACATAAAGACCTATAATTTTATTAAAGGTAAAAAAAATCTTAACTATCTAGGAAACAAATTCCAAGTAAACAAAATATAACATAACAGGTCAGAAGGAAACAGACCCGGATGAGACTACAGAGAAGCCTAAGCAAAGGGTGAAGAAAATGATTGCAATCAGTTGAGGTTTGGGGTCAAATGAGGAAGAATCTTCTTCATTCACAGATATGACTCAAGAGAGCTACAGAGGAAATTCTCTGGGATCCACACTTAGAGATAGAGTAAAGGAACAAGTTTCAATAGGGACTGACAATCTCATCTGTGATAACTGTTATTTACTTTGGGCTAGTTGTTTGAATAGTATCTGTTTAATATCTATTCCTCAGAATTCAACATAGAGTTGAGAGGTAGGGAGGTGGGACTGGGAATTATTTGATACACTATATTAATGAGTCTGTTAATATTGGGAAGGGGATTGGGATTAGATTCATGATTTCCTCATATGGGGAACTCCTACATAAGGAAACCCCACCCTGCCAATGAAAGTTGGCAACTTTTCTGCAACTGTCTTAGAGAGTTTCCTGGGGCATTGAGAGATTAAGTGACTAGCCCAGGAAGCACAGACAGTATATGGGGAGAAAAGGGAGTGGGACACTTGAATTCAGGTCTTCCGGCTCTGAGGGCAACTCATTACACTAGCACATACCTCTTACTATGAAGGTAAAATTAGATAAAAGCACTATATAAATGCTAGATATTTTATTATAATAAATTACAATTAAATTACTTAATATCTGATCTTGCTAATTTGGGTTCTCTTTCCAACAATGCAAATTGTAAAACATTCATGATTTCATAACCTGTGCAAATCTTGTCACTGTCTTCCCATAAATACTCCAGAGAGTCTTGCCAATATACCCCAGGCCTCCCTCTACATCTCAACATTGTGGAGCACACAAATTGTCTACAAGCTCACTCTCACTCTTATTCCATGATCAGTTCACCTTCTATACTAGTCAACCATCTCTCTAATCCACAATCCTATTAAAAATACTAATGTTATAAAAAGCTGAGTCTTTGTTTCAAGAAGAAATTTGGGGGTCATTATAAATAATGTACAGTCCAGCACAAATTATTCTAATTCAAGGATGAAGCCAATTCACTCTTCATTTCTAGAGTCCATCAAAGATATATGCATTGATGGACTGGTTCAATAGTCTCTACAATTGCACATCATAATCTGGATGAGGGGCTCTCTTCATTTGCTTGTTTTTTCAAGTGTGGGCCATACAATTTTGAGTTATCATAGATGTCATTTAAGAAGCTCTGCAATGATCTAAGGTTTGATGTGATCATCATAATGTCATCTGTCAACAGAAGTATCTGGAAGATCTCATCATATATAGGGAATGCGCCTTCATTTGACAACATGACACTTTTGATAATCATAATTGGTTTTTTTGGGGGGGAGGGGGGCCCCTAGGCAATGGGGTTAAGTGATTTGCCCAGAGTCACACAGCTAGTAAGTGTCACGTATCTGAGGCTGGATTCGAACTCAGGTCCTCCTGACTCCAGGGCCAGTGCTCTATCCATTGTGCCATCTAGCAGCCCCAAAATAATAATTTTTCTTTTCTTTTTTTGGTGTGGCAACTGGGGTTAAGTGACTTGCCCAGGGTCACACAACTAGTTATTAAGTGTCTGACGCTGGATTTGAACTTACATCCTCCTGACTCCAGGGCCGGTGCTCTATCTACTGTGCCACTCAGTTGCCCCATAATTCTCTGTTTATTGCCTTACTTGGCATGAATAGCCAGAGGGTGACTAAATGAAGTTATTTTACTACTTCTTTCAAGAAATCTTGTATGGTTTTGACACATTCAAGGAAGATAACTTGAGGGAAGTGGAATTTTGTTCTACCAAATCAAAATTATTTTATTGTTTAAAAAAACCGTAAACACAGTAGGATCTTGCATTCTTTATGTCCTTCAATCAATTATGGGTGACTGGAAAAGTGATCAGCCATAGAAGATTGTTTGTGAAAGCTTTCCTGTCTTCCTTTCATGTCTCAGGCTCTTATTATATAAGGGTCATTCTAATAAAAGTTTTGTAGAGATGAAAAAAGTAAGCATATATGGATTAACAGCTACTGATTTTCTCTCAATTTGACTGTATTTTGTAACAAGAAAATCCATGATTTTTCCTTAGCATTTGGTAATCTTCTTCTCCTTAAGATTTCTAGAGATGACATCTCTCAACTGTCAAGAGTACCTAGGACTCCTTTGTATGTATTTGATTTAGACCAGAGGCTATTTGTTTTGTTTCCAACTTTGATTTCTTTATTGTCATTTAAATATATCCAAGACTATGTTGGTAGAGTCCAAATGTTACCTATGGAGAAAATAGTTTTCTATAAAAATCAAAGTTTTATTCTTAAATGCCTGGGAGAATCTAGTTTTCAGCAGTCTCATGTTTCTTCACTATTACAAGGTGGTCCTCCATATTTTACACCATCTTCATCCAGAAAATTTTACAGAAGAGTTCATATTCTAAACCAGCATTGCCTTGAGTTGCTATCTTTCTCTTTGGCAAAGAGATCTGGCTGAGGCAGTTTCTAAACTATTTTGGTCTCCCTATTAAGGCAACTTAACTTACTTTGGAAATGTGATTTCTGTTCTTCTTATCTGTTTCCCAGTTTTTACCATCAAAAGAGTATTTAAACAGGTCAGTATAAAGTTGCCTCAATTGCTTGCTATAGCTTTCTCATTTTTATCTTTTCTTTCAATTTGGTATTTACTTTGGTCTTTGCTCTACCATGGCTATTCTACTGCCTGACTATAAAGACAATCATTTTGGAAAGGCCTCCTGCACAGGCAATCTGTTGTTTTCTCAGTTAGGATACTGCCAATTTCATTTTTATGATGTTGTTCAATGTCTGTTATCTGACCGCTCTTCCAACTTTCTCATTTTAAAGATACTGTTTATATTAGAGAGGTGTAAGATTTTTAGTCTATAAGCTCTTATAGTTTGTTTCTTACTCTTGAACCAAGTTTTCCAATATTATTTTTTCTGTTTTTCCATAAGCTCACTTTCATGATATCAACTATGACATTTCTTGCATCTGCTGCTCCATATCAATAGCCTCCACAGCTTATCATTAAGATGACCAAAATTTAAGTAAATCAAACTTAGCCCCAATCATTAATGGTAAAAATTTGAATGACTGTGAAATAGTCCAATGAACAATGCAGTTTATATGCAAGATGCAATATTTTAAAAATGGTATCTTTTCCTCATAATTTCATGAAGCAATGAGTGTTTATACAGGGGCAAAAGTAGTCGATGAATAGATAAAATAATTGAGAAAAGGTTGTGTGTGTGTGTGTGTGTGTGTTTGAATAATGATTTTTTAAAGCCAGTTCTCTCTTTTGGTAAAGGTCACATAATTCAAATAAGCATTGTATTACAGTCTACAAAGATCTGAAGTGAAATTGTACAGGAATACAATTAGGTTATATGAGAAGCAGTCTTGAGAATAGCTGGTAATGCTAAAAAAAAAACCTGTTACCATCTCTTCAAGAGAAATTATTTTCATTTCTATAATAATTACATATCTAAGAACTGAAATAGATAGAAAATTCCACTCCATTTAAAACTATTTTAAATTTTGGCCCAGTCTGACTCTCTGATGATACTCTTGACCTTCTGAGTTGCTTTGATGATGGTCCTCTATTCTCACTAGGCTCATTTGTGAACTCTAGCAATTAGGTGGGACATTGGGTAGAGCACTGGACCTGGAGTTCAACCCCAATCTCAGACGTGTACCAGCTGTGTGACCCTCAGCAAGTCACTTAACCTCTGTCAGTCTCAGCTTCCTCATAAATAGAGAGGTTCCATAACTTTTTAACTTACTATAATTGTCTAACATTTATCTTTTTCCCTGAGTTCTAATATTCCTTAATTTAGTGAGGAAATCTCCTCAGTCTTCATTTTTTTAAACTGAAGTACTTTAATCTTTTCAGTAGTTATTAAAAAAAAAAATCAACTGATTCCTATAATCAAGCAAATTTTCCTACTCCTACTTTTCTTCTGTTAAGGTGATCAAAAGCACCTTCAGAATTTCAGATATGGATTCACTATAGTTTTGATGATAAAGAATCATAAATAAAAATAGTACTTAGAACTTGGGAATATACATTTTTAAAAATGCTTGCATCAGGAAAAAAGTTATTAAGGTAATTATCTTGATCTGGCATAGTGCTCCTTACTAGTTTACTAATGAAAATGACAATCTTCCTTTATGCACTCAAGTAAGGCCGCAGCCAAAAACTTTCATATGTTAAAAGAGATGCTAAGGGAGACCACAAGATAAGTATTTATAATCTTACAAACATGCATAAAATAATCTGTGTCTATCCCCTACAAAACCTATATTTTTTAATATTTAGTCAAATAAAGACTCAGCAATTTGCAAGGAAGAATCTTGGATATAATCAAAAGGAAATACCTTCTCAGGCCAATAAAGGCTAAGGTAAAGGATAGGTATTTATCTTTAATTATTAATCCCTGTAAAATGTAATAAATGATTAAAATTACCTGTAAGTCTGTTCACTTAAACATTAGCCAAAAAAAAGTAAAACTATCTGTTCTCATCAGTTTAAAGAGGCAAAACAAGTGACAATGTGAGGCTTTGAAGAAAAAAAGACATTCATTATTATTTGTAGTTTAGTGGTCTGATGATCTAAATTCTTTTTGTGTTAAAAACCTAAAACAAAATGAGTAACTTCTGCACTTTGAATTTTTTAAAAAGAATCTCATAATTTTCAGAATAATGTTGAAGAAATGGAAAATGGCACTTATTTGCACTTTTTAAAATTCCTTACATAGAACAATTATTATATCAAGAAAATAAACAAATTTAATGTAAAGAGGATTTTCAATGGCCTCATGTAAAATTTAAGATAACTTAACCTCTTTCTCATTACCGAAAATACAAACATACATTCTTTAACAATAAGTAATGTTAAAAAATATAGCTTAAGTTTAAACTAAGATTTGAAAATGTTGTAAGTTTAGGTCCTCTGAAACTAAAATGTTTTTTAAATACATTAGTGACTACAATTTGCCAATGAATACCTAGTCAATTAGAGAAAAGGCAATAATCTTTTAAAATTCATATATTTATAGCTTTTATAGTGTTACATAATCATGTCATCTTTTTAACAACTGAAATAAAATTCATTTGATTTATTACTTTTCCAAAAATATATTAACTGCTTTTTGGTTTTAATTTCATGTTTTCAAAAGCAATATGATACAGATGTAAGTTGACCTCTCTTGACAATACTGATAAATTCAGGGATGAAAGATGCCGATTTTATCAAGTTCTATTATTTTCATTTATTCATCCTTTATTTGTACCTTCAGAAATAAAGCTGGGTTTTGGCACATTTTCCTCTGCCTAAAATCACGTGCAGTTAATTTTACAATTTATTCTTCTCTCTCTCCAACTTCCTCCTACAATCTTCCTACTCTCCTCCCAATCATTGTTTAGAAGTTGAAAAAAATGTTTACCATTGTAAATTGTTAGGGCAGTAAATGATGAAGTAATAAATGTTGATATGACTTCAACAAAAATAAAGGATATTGTTTGAGAAGTAAGTGTTCTTACCAAGTACGTCCTTTTCATGCTCAGGAACAAGCACTTTCCACTTGGATTCATCTGGATCCTTGAAGTCGATATTGATTAGCCGATAATTAGGAGAATGAAGATTTGTCTTGAAGGTGAAAACTGTCCCCTCATTTGTTACGTAATCATATTCTCCATCAAAGTTATCTATCAGCTTCACCCAATTCAAAATTCCTAGTAAGAAAGAAAGATCAATGGGTTACTTTTGCTGGACTCCACATCTCCACGACCTACACCTTTTTCCACCTTACTGTTTGCTAAAAGGAATGGCTCACTGAGAAGAATATATTTGGAAATCAAGGTGACAAAGACAAAAGATGACTTTTTTTTACCCTAAAAGAAAAAAAGACACATTAGTCCTGTCAATTCTACAATATTAAAGCATGACAATATTGGGGGCGGGGGGAGGAGAAGGAAGGGTTACCAACAAGGGAGTATCACTTTTAAAAACTACAAGACAAGGTGAACATTTGGAACAATTGCACAGCAAGAGTTATAAGGTAGTTGGGGATACATTGTGTATGTTCTTTAAAGGAGTTTAAAGAAAAGTTAGAGAACTAATACTCTAGAATGTAAAAGTGTGGTCCTTTAGAAAAACCAGAGATGGCATCAGGTGGCAATGACTGGCGTACACTCAAGAGCATTATAGATATGGTCATGACTGAAGACTTAAAATACATTCACTATACACCCCCTAAGGCCTCAGAGACAGGAAGATGTGGCTGAATTCAGGTCCTGCCTCTGACACATAGTGGCTGTGGGCTCCAAGAAACAGCTGTAGGGCTGTCCTTGACTTCCAATGGTAGTTGCGGTGTTCCTTTACCAGGAGTTCCCTAGTACCAATGAAATTACAGGATCAACCCCAAACATCTCTAAAATTAGCATTTTTCAACTATTAAATCTTCTCTAATGAAGGTCTAATATCCAAGTATATAAAGAACTGGCACAAGTATAAAAGAACAAGAACCATCATACTTCCACAGTACATAAGACTGCTCTCCCAGCTAATTCTGACTCTCAGGACTTGGCCATCATGCCTAAGTTTCCCTTTAATCCTGTAATTCCCTCAGCACTTGGGGCCTTCTTGCCCTTGAACGTCTGCCTCTCCTACCTCCTCCCATTGGTGAATTACTCAGAGGTAGATGTGTGCTGGTAAAAGTTTAACAAACGACTCTCTAGAAAAAGGAAAATGTACACAGGACACACTTTTAAATTGAATTTGAATTACTAACATTTTCTTTAATACTTTGTTAAGTCCAGACAACCAACAAAACAATAAATCAAGCTCTGATTTGCAGCCTATGCCAATTTCTGAGGTATAAATACTTTACTTGGAATGAAAATATAACCACCAGCTCACCAGTCAGTAAAAGTTAGCTCCAGCATGCCCACATAGGAGTCTCTACTTTGGAGATGGGTCCAGGCCACCTATGCTTCTGACTCATAGTACTTCATTACCAAGTTCCCATGTCGGTTCTTCCCCTGCCCCACACCCATACTTTTAGCTCCTTTTTGTGTTGTCTTCCTCCAACAAAATGTAAGCTCCTTCAGGGTAAGGACTGTTTTTTGTTTTACCATTGGTGTCCCCAGTACTTAGCACAGTGCCTAGAATGTAGTAAGCATTAACGAATGCTTGTATAAATTTCTGGTTTATAAATTTATAAGCAGAATAAATTTAAAAGAAAAATTTAATATAAATCTATATTAATTTATATAAGAAAAAGAGTAATTCCCCAATTGATAAATGACCTAAGGATCGGGCAGTTCTTAAGGGAAGACATCCAGGTTATCTATAGCCAAATGAAAATATGCTCCAAATCACTACTAATAAGAGAAATGCAAATTAATGCAATTCTGAGTTTCTACCTCAAAAATATCAGAATGGCAAAGATGACCAAAAAAAAAAAAAAAGAAAATCAATGTTGCAGGGGCTCTGGAAAAACAAATACACTGACAGATCTGTGAGTGTGCAAAACCATTCTAGAAAGCAATTTGGACCTACTATATATACAGAAAGTTACTAAAAAGTACATGCTTTTTGACCCAGCCATACCACTGCTTAGCAGGAAAAGGTCCTTTATGTACAACAATATTTATAACAGCTCCTTTTGGGGTGACAAAAAATGAGAAACTAAGAGGTTATCCAACAATTAAGGAGTGGTTGAATGAGTTGTGGTATATGAATGTGATAGTGAGAAAAATGATTATTTTCTTATAATATTAATAATCAATTTTACATAAGGAACCCAAAGATCCTCTCTTTTTTTGCTCGGATAGGGACATTTCTGATCTTGCTCAAAGAATTCACCCCACCCAGACCATCTTATCTAGGTGGAATTCCTACTTTATCCACTGTCCAACTCATGTAAGACTGGGTAGAGATGGATTCCTTTGTATAGATTGCTGGAGGCAGAATGCTGGGAGAGGGCTGAACAGTTCCTTTTTAGGCTAAGTCCATCTCTTATTATAATATTCATTCTCTCATTAATGGTTAACCAATCAGACTTGTTTTTCACCCATCAGGGACAACCCTTTTCCCAATGATATTTAAACCTTTAAGTGGCCTCCATGCGAGGTCTTTGATTTCCTAGAGAACCACTGGCCTCAATTTATTATCTAGTAGCCTAATTAATAAATTTATTTTTAATTACCCAGAAACTATGTCTCTCAGACTTTTCATTCTTCTCAGTGGCATACTATTGTGTTGTAAGAAATAATGGACAGTGGATACAGCACCAGCCCTGAAGTCAGGAGGACCTGAGTTCAAATCCGGCCTCAGACCAAACACTTGACACTTACTAGCTGTGTGACCCTGGGCAAGTCACTTAACTCCAATTGCTTAAAAACAAAACAAAACAAAAAAAGAAATAATGGAATAGATGACTTACATAAACTAATACAGAGTGAAGTTCGAAGAACAATTCATCCTATAATATCAATATTATAAAAATAAACAATTTTGAAGACTTTGATATACTGATGAAGAATGAAATGAGCAGAACCAGGAAGACAATGTATACAACAGCAACACTATAAAAAAACAAACAACTTTGAAACCTATAAGAACTATGACCAATACAAATGACCATTCATGATTCCAGAGGACCAATTACGAAATATGCTATCTCTTATAGAAAGGTTTAGGGTACAAAATAAAGCATATGTATTTCTGTGTATAGCCACTGAAGAAATTTGTTTTGCTTGAGTATGCAGATTTGTTACAAGAAATTTGCTTTTCTCTTTTTTTTCAATAAAGTAGAAGGTCTGGGGGAGAGAAAATAATTTCTGTTGATTTTTTAAAATACATAGCAAAGGTATTACAGTATGCCATGTTGCTTTCACTCTCAGACGAAGTCATTGTATTATTAATTTTACTTTGTTATGAGACCTCTCATGTGGTAGGAGTAATCTGTAAGTGTTCATAACATAAAAACAAAGCACACAGATAAAATTTAATTAAACACTTGTTTGCTTGCTTGCTAGATAAGCCGCCAAAGGTTGTGAATAGAGAGTTCTCAAATGAAGAAATTCAAACTGTTAACCACATAAAAATGTTCGAAATCATTAATAATTAGAAAAATTTAAACTCAAACAACTTTGAGGCTTGACCTCACATCTATCAGATTGGCAAAGATGACAGAAGAGGAAAACAGCAATTGTTGCAGAGGATATGGGAGAACAGGTACACTACTGCGGTGACAGTAGGGTCACAAACTGATTGAACTATTGTGGAAAACAGTTTTAAATGATAGCAATACTACTATTAGATACATATCCTAAGGAAATTAAGGACAGAGAGAAAGGACTGAAATGTACAAGAATAAACATATAAAAGAATAAATAATACGAACATAATAAATGTTCTGTTAAAGAACATAGCTAAACTTTTTGTGCTATCAAAGACAAGGAGACAAAATAGTTATGTCTATCAACTAGAAAATGGCTGAATAAAATATGACATACGAATGTAAAGGAAAATTGCTGTACTATAAGGAGTGACAAATGATAGATTCTGAGGAAACATGGGAAATCTGCATGAACAGATGCAAAGTGGAATGGGTGGAATCAAGAGAAAAATTTATGCAATGACAACAATGGTAATAAAAAGGAAAAGAGCTTTGAAAGATTTCAGAACTCTGATCAAAGTAGTAAACAACAGTGACTTTAAAAGACTGATAACCAAACATCCCTCCTACCTTCTGATAGAGGGATATAGGCTAGAGATGTAGAGTATAATATGGTCAATATCATACTCTTAGATATGGAAATATGGTGGTGTGTTTTACTGGATTATATGCATTTGTTACAAGGCAAAAGTTGGAGCAGGAATAATAAAACTTTTTTTAAATGCAGAAAAGAAAACAAACAAGTGCAGACGAACAAAAAAAAAAAATAATGGGCTGGTCACATGGCAAGAGCGGTTGTGAGAGACAACTGACAGGCAACCAAAGTGTTGCAGTGATGTGCTCAGCATCCTGGGAAAATAAAAGGTAGACCCCCAGTAAATCAGGTGGCAAACTTATGGAAGGCCACAGTGAGGATGCCATAGAATGAGCAGGCATGGAACACATCAATGAAATCACAGATCTATGGAACATTCTTGGAATATGGACACAAGAAATTTTCTTCACAATATATCTGAATCGAGGTGCAGTGAATTCTTCATCACAAACATTAAAGGGCTGGAATTACCAAAAAGAAGAGGTAGGATGCCAGGAATCCATGTGTTTAACTCCGGAAATAAATCTAGTTACTACTTTAAATGAAACAAAAAAATTATAGTATTAATTTCAGACAGTCATTTAAAATTCCTGAAGTTGATGAAGCAATTTCTTATTTATTTCCTCATTTATTTTAACAGCCTATTTTAAAGTTAAGTTGGAGCAGGTATTGTTTCTTTTCTTTTTAAATAGGGAAACCAAAACAGAGGAATAATTCATACTATATTTTTAAAAATCCATCACTTTTTAACCTATCTTCAAACCCTGAGATTTCCAAAAAACAACTTTCCTCCTTCCCATAATAGCATTTTTTTACTCCTGAATCTTTGGGGAATTTTCTTAAGTTCCATTATCTGGCATTTATTTGTTCACTATATGCAAATGAATTTCTATGATCTGCATCTTAATGTGCAGCAGACTATATTCTGTTTGATCATCAGCACAATCCCCTAAGCAGAATAAACTTTACAGAGCTTGCCTATCCATAATCAACATTTTTAAATACACAAACACTTAAAAATCCTGCGTGCAGAAATCTTTCAGTTTAAAGCAATATACATTAAACATCAGACAGCTTTGCTTTCAGAAAATTGACTTTTTGTCTTAGCGTTTTACTACAGGAAATGTCACACGTGGGGAAAGATGATTATAAATGCAAAGCATAGAAGGAAAAGAAAGCTTTCCAGCATTCAGAAATGTTATTGCAACTTTTAAAATCAATGAAAATTTAGCAAATATAAAAACTGTAACTTAGGGTTCTTTAATTAATGAAGAGACTATGGAAAGACTATGCCAAGAATTTCTGGGTCATTTTTGGGTAAAAGTAATTATTAAACAACAATTACAACCTGACCAAATAATTTAATTTCAGTAATGTAACAAGTTTATGAACCATGCCACTTCTGGAATTTTGCAACATGGAATTTCTATCAGCACCCACTTACACATTTACACTAAGTAATAATGACACTTGAGATGCCAAGTAGCACAATCTTCTAGTTCTTTCTTCACTTTGATTACACAAGAATGATGTGGCTTAACAATGTGAAGGCATGTAGGAAACATATCTATTTAGAAAACTTTAGGAAAAGCATCTCCTCTTGAGAATAAATGTTAATACTAATAATAGCTAACATTTACATTGCACTGTAAGGTTTGCAAAGTGCTTTTTATCTACTACCACATTTGATCTTGTGATTACAATAATACTGTGAGGTAAATACTATTATTATCTGCATTTTACAGATGAAGAATCTGAGGCACAATGAAGAGATCTGCCCAGGGTCACGCAGCTATTAAGTTTCTTAATCAGAATTTGAACTCAGGTCTTGCTGAGTTCTGGACTTTGGCCCACTATCCACTACACTGCCTAGCTGCCCATATTATTTTAATACTTGAATCAAAAGCAAGCAACTGATCACATGTTGAGATAACTAAAGAACACGTACTAAAAACAAACCTTTACTATATAAGGAAAACAAAACAACATGCTACCTCACTTAGACAAAATGACAATTTTTAAAATATCCTATGATGGGAGAAAAATCCAAACCACCTCAATCAACAGTTCTCAAAACATTCATGGTTAAGTGTTGTGAGATTATGTTAGGAGAGGGTTATAGAAATTGCAAGTTTAAAAAAAAATGATAATACGGAAAATTCTGACCCTAAGTTACATGTTTTTCAATGCTCTGCTCCTATCCCACTCCACAAAGGCTAGTCAGCTGGCTAAGATAATTGCTTATTTCCATGATGGTGGTTGAGTCATACAAAATGTGAAACTGACAGAATCTGGCCATCTTTATACCAGGTTAACAATGTGGGTTGCCATTAGGCAGTGCCAAATCTATAGAAATAAGCAGGAAGAAGCATTTGCTTATAAAAGGAATTGTGAAATACAGTTTTCTAGACCCTGACATTTGCAGAGTGGTACAGTAAAATGTCAATCTCTTTAAGTGTTCTTTTGACAAAGGGAACATTTGCTGAGTTGAAATCTTTTTTTTTTCTTTTAAATTTTCTAATGCAACCTCCACATGGCTCTTGCCTGAAAAGGACCATTTCATTTGCACTCCTCAGGTGCCTTTATCCTCTTAAGGAGGAGTGTTTATAGTGACAAAGGGTGAGAAAAGAGATACCTTAACTTCAGCATCCTCCTACATTACAACAAATATTTTATTTTCATTATTGCTGTTGTACTTTAATTCTAAGTACTCAACATGGTCTAGTGAGCTATACCAAATGTATACGAAAAAGGCATTGGCTCTATTTCTACAAGAGTTTATTTTCTGTACAATCGATTAAAAATCATCCTAAGAAGAAAACCAAGATTAATAAAACAGTAATAAATCATCCACACAAATGAGGTACCACATTTACAATTAAACAAACTTAAGAAAATACAAATGCAACGTGAGGTGTGTGGTCACTGTCTTCGGCCACAGTTTGCCCTCAACCCTGGCCTAACATCTCATAAATGCATACTGCAGATGGATCAGCAGGAATCTATCACTATTACTACAGAAATAACAAACTATAGGAAAACTGTTAAGGGTCTCCTATAAGAAGACTCAAGTTCCATGTTGGCAGTCATTGAAATTACTTTGTCCTCCTTGTTGTTCAGTTCTGTCCAACGCTTTGTGACCCTCATGGACCATACTGTCCATGGGGTTTTCTTGGCAAAGACACCAGAGTGGTTTGCCATTTCCTTCTCCAGTGGATTAAGGCAAACGGGGTTAAGTGACTTGCCCAGGGTCATACAGCTAGCAAGTGTCTGAGGCTGAATTTGAACTCAAGTCTTTCCGACCTCAGGCCCAGCACTCTAGCCACTGAGCCATCAAGCTGCCTCCTTCCCCTCCTTAATGTTTATTAAAAATATTTCTTGGCCACAGCAACCCAGGATGGGGGCAAATTTTTTTTCACTGATACTATCTTCTGTGTTTCCAAAATGATGGTGATAAAATGGCAGAAAGGGGAAGAGGATATAAGGAAACCTGCCCTTTTTAGATCTTCTACAAGTGCTAAACCACTGGCAAACATTCTTGTGTCATCCTACCTGAATAACTGAGAAATTGACATACGCCTGGAAGAACTGAATTACATTCATTGAACTATGTCAAAGTCCATCTCATTATACAGGAAACCATAAATAAAGCTAGGGAAGTTAAATAAAACCACTCCCAGTAAAAAACAAATAAAGGAGAGGGTGTTCTCATACCAAGGGCAATGAGGAACCTATCCATCTAAAGTTGAGGTCAAAACTAAGCAGAGGAAATTAGACTGAACTGCCTCTGAGAAACCATGAAGTACCTTCAATAATACCAACCAATTCAATGCTGCAAAGACCCATGTCAGATAGAGCTTTTAGATCTACATTAAAGATAGGAAAACTGAGGCACAAGGAAGTTAACCAGTAACTCAGTGCCTTTTTCTCTCCCACAGGATTCTTTTCAGTTTCTCACCTTCACTAGAACACCTGGGAGAGACCTTCAAGTTTATTCAGAATTACATAAGTTCTTTCCTTTATTCCCATCTTACCATCCAATAGAATATTTACAGTTTGCTTTAAAAAACATCAGGCTTATATTTGGGTTTCTTTTAGATAGATGTTATAATGTCAGCAATAATAATTAGGCATTCTTTCACTAAAGGCAGCAGGATGTAGTGGTTAGAAAGCTAGCTTCTGAGTCAGAAAGATGTGGGTGCAAATGTAACCACTAACTCTAAGACTCTGGGCAAGTCACTTAACTCCTCAGTGTCCCAAACAATTCTCTAAGATTATACATTGTGGAACAGCTGATCTGCATTGTGTAGGAAGTTTTACTATTACACAAAAAAAACCTTTTAGAATTTTAAAGAACTTAAAAATTATCCAAATAGCTATCTTCTCAACTTTTCCATCAGAGGTCCTTTGAAATACGGTGTCAACTTAATTATGGATGTATAAAGACGTTGTTAATTATTATTAAGCATTTTATGATGCAAATTAATTTAACTTCCAAGTAAATTTAATTAAATTGTTCATGTGTTATGGAGAACTGGGCCAGAAATGTGCATTCCTGATTTGCCACGTCTCCAAAATTCTTCAACTACTAGTTAACTATTAGCATCGCTAGGATTACCTTTCATTTACACTAGATACATCCTATATGTAGTTATTGCATGTTGTCTTCCCCATTAGAACGTGACCACTCTATGAGGGTAGGAACCATGTTTTTGCCTTTCTTTGTATCCCCAGCATTTAGCACAAGGCATGCAAGGTACATAGTAAGTGTTTAATGAATTTTGTTAACTGACTGACTCTACAGGCTGATCCTTAAACATATGACACTCAATTTTAACTTTATTATAGAAAAGCTCTAAGAACAAATGCTATACATTTATCCTAATTCTTCCCATGTAATTTTGTTATGTGTTCAGAAGTGAAATTTTCATAACTACAAAAGTATAGGAAGACCTATATGAACTAATGCAAAGTGAAGTTAAGAAGAATCAGGAAAACAACTTATACAGCAACCACAATGATGGAAACAGAAAACAACAACAACAACAACAGAAACAATGCCATGAAATATTATGATCAAGTGTGGCCCCAAAGAAGATATATGAAGATGTACTTCCCTTCCATCTTTGCAGAAGAAGGGGAATATGGCTATAATGTCAGACTTGGCTGACGCCCCAGTTAGTTTTGCTTAATTGTTCTCCCCTCTACCCCCTTTTATTCTTTGTTATTAGGTATAGCTCTTTGGGAGAGATAGAAAAGATATACAGGAAATGTAGGTGACATAAAAACAAAAGAACCATTAAAATTTTAAAATTAAATCTATGTATATAATACAGTACTACATTCATAATTTCATGAAACAGAAAAATACATAGAACTGAAAAAATCTAGGTAGATCATTATCCAAATGGGTACAAAATAAATTAATTTCAAGTAATTCACAGGCAGAAACATTAAGAATCACTAAAACCAAAGTTGTGAACTGATCCAGCCATTATGGAGAGCAATTTGGAACTACGCCCAAAGGGCTATAAAACTGTGCATACCCTTTGATCCAGCAATATCACTTCCAGGTCTGTAGCCCAAGAGATCATAAAAACGGGAAAAGGACACACATGTACAAAAATATTTATAGCAGCTTTTTGCGTGATGGCAAAGAATTGGAAACTGAGGAGATGCCCAGCAACTGGGGAATGGCTGAACAAGCTGTGTATATGAATGTAACGGAATACTATTGTGCTATAAGAAATGATGAATAGGCAGACTTCGAAAAAACCTGGAAAGACTTATATGAACTAATGTTGAATGAAATGAGCAGAACCAGAAGAACACTGTACCCAGTAACAGCCTCATTGTGTGATGATTTAATTTGATAGACTTAGCTCTTCTCAGCAATGCAAGGGTCTAAGACAACTCCAAAAGACTCATGACAGAAAATGGTATCCACATCCAGAAAAAGAACCATGGAGTCTGAATGCAGATGAAAGCATACTATTTGCTCTCCTTTTCTTTTGTTGTTTTATTTCTTCTTTCTCGTGGTTCCTCCCATTAGTTCTAATTCTACACATCATGACTAATGTGGAAATATGCTTAATATGAATATATAAGGAGAGCTCATATCAGTACACCCTATCTTGGGGAGGAGGGAGGAGAAAGAAGAGGAGAAAATTTAAAACTCAAAAGTTTATGGAAATGAATGTTGAAAACTAAAAATAAATAAATTGTAAAAAAAAAAAAATCATTGAAACTAAGACACAGCTGCCTCCTCCATAGCTGAACTAATAAAATGACATACCTGTCTGGTGCCTTTAACAATATCCTTATCTCTTCACTGAAGATTTTAGAGAACAGAATGAAGAAGCAGAAACATAAAGCTCACATACAAAAACAGAACACAGGAAAAATGCAATTTGTGACAAAATCTAATAAAATTCTAAGTGTCAAATAAAAGACAAGGCTGATTTTAATTGAGTTGCAGTGCAAAAGAACAGAAACTGTTCTTAATTCAAAATTACTATCAAGAATTAGTGAGTAGACTGTAGATGTTAAATCTTAGGGTTGGGTTATGTGAAATCATGCTTTACAAAGTGAGATTCTGACAACAGTTTTTCTTTTTTTAATTTTGAAGATTCTTTAAAAAATGAAAACACTTTCATTTCCTCAAGTAAATTGAAATGGCAGCTTTAAACGACTGATTTTCTTAAATAAGTCTGGGGAAATATGAAGATAAATCTGTTCCCATACAAGATTTGCATGTCCTTTGTGTGGAGAGGAAAACAGGTGCAAGAAAATTCTGGGGAAGACGAGGAAACTGTAGTAGAGAAGAATGAAAGGTTAAACCGGTGCCTGCTGTTAGAAGACTGTGTGCTTCCCTTGCAATAGCCAGGTAAGAAAACTGAAATGGTAGCAAAGGTAAGTTCTTTAAGTTTCAAGAATAGGGAGTAGGCAATGGGGAAGGCATCCATCATTTCAATAGGGTAGTCAGGCAATTGAAAACATAAAAGGAAAAGAATGTACAAAGCATAGATTCATACAATATAACCTCAGCTGGGCCCTCTTAGCTGAAAGGCAATTCTTTACTCATTATCTCATCTATGACAATCTCCACCGAGGCGTTTCTAAAACTCCTTTCTCTTCAAAGGCCCAACTACACCCTTAGTCACCTTCATTTGTAATATGACAGGTCCGGACCAAATAATCTTCAAGGTCCCTTCCCAACTCTAAATCCTACTAACCCAAGATTAGCTTTAAAAGACTGCTAAGAATTAAATGGTGAAAAGGTGGTGGGAGGTAGCCAGTGTGGTACAGGAGAAAAAAGTGTTAAGAGCTGGAGTTGGAGGGCCTGGGTTCAGATCCCAGCTCTGCCAGTTGCTATCTTGGGCAAGGCCTTTAGTTTCTCCAAGTCAGTTTCACCATCTGCAAAATGAGGGGCTATACCAGATGACCACTTTTAGAGAAGCAAAGAATAATCCAATTCAGAGCATAAAGCACGTGAAGCGTTACAATATATACAGTGATCCCTTCCACATCAAGGGGGTTAGGAGGGTGGCACCCCACGATCTGGAAAATCAACATAAAATTTTTTGGCCCTCCCTTCATACCAGAGAAGAAGTCTGAATTATTATGGTATTAAAACATAAAATATGTTGATATTATTCAATATTCTATTTTATACATTTCTGAGTTTCTAAAATTTTCTCTCATCTGCTGACCTTCGTGTGTCTTCTGCAGCTTCCACAAAACTCTCAAAAAAATCCCATTTAATTTTTTATGCCAACCCACAATATATCAAAACCATGACTGGGAAAGTTGGACATGGAAGGGATAACTGTATAAAGCTGGAAAGGCAGGATTGCAATGGACTAGATACAGCCTTCAATTCTGAAAAAGAATTGAACTTTTATCAGTTAGGCAATAAGGAGCCACTGAAGATTTCTGAATAGAAATGTACCTCACTAGAGTTCTTCAAGAAATGGAGAGATCTCCACTTGCTGGGGATGTTATAAAGGGCACAGGTCAGAAGAGATGGCTTCTGAGGCCTCTTCAAACTCCAAGACACTGATTTGTGAATCTCAGTGATACGGTCTATTCATTAAGTTATTCTATATAATATCACTTGGACCTTTTCCTCTTTTCTATTCACACACCTTTTAAACGACAGTTCCTTATGGAAGAAGTACTGGACTTCGAAGTCAGGAGAGCTCAAGTCAAATCCAAACTGAACCACTTCAATGGTGGTTTAAAATTATTTGTTCTCTCAAAGATTGTTCCTTCACCTGGAAAATGAGGATAATAAGCATTTCTATCACCTTTCCTCAGAGGGCTGTTGTTACAAAAAAAAAAAAACAAAAACCAAAAACAACAGTTTGTAAGCCTTAAAGTACTATATAACTGTAGTTCTGGCACTTAATATTTCACATTAGACTAATATAATAGTTCCTGAATAGTTCTACTTGTTTTCCCCTTTCTCAGCTACCTTTTACATAGCTACCAAAGCAATCTTCCCAATGCACAGATATCATGAAGCTGCATTACCTGGCTCAAAAACCTTCGATGAACATAAAATACTAAGTTCTTAGGCTAGCATTCTAGTCCCGCCACAAACTACCTCCAACATATCCTTCTAGCCCTGTTTCACAGTCCTTCTCTCTGTGCACTCTTTCATCCAAATTCGACTGCAAATTGTTCTCTAATCTTGTCCAGGTATGCACTTACACAGGTTAACCCCTATTCTTGGAACAGATTCCTTCCATGATTGTGATTGTCAAAATTCTTTTCTTCCTATAAGGCCCAAGTCAGCTGGTACATGTTCCAGGAAGTCTTCCTTAATTCCCCCAAGTAGAAAAGGGATGCTCTTCCTCAGAGATGCTCTTTCCCTGGATCTGCCACCCCTCTTCAACCTTTCCTATGTACTTGTTATAATGTCTGTTATTAGGGTATACATCTTAAACCCCACTTAAGAGTTCCCCAGAATTTTTCAACTGTGTATCCTGAGGGCCTAATAGAAGTTCTGGTACTTAACAAGTGCTTAAAATGATTATAATGATGATGACACAATCCTATATATAGTGGTTTAAGGTTTACAAGGTGCTTTCTTCATAAAAAGTTTTTGTGGTAGGTAGTATAAGTTTTATTTCCATTTTATAGGGGAAAAACTGAGGCTTTGAGAATTTAAAATGACTCACCTATGGTCACACAGCTAGTAAAAGTGTCAAAACTGGACTTAACACCAGGTTTTCTGGCAATAAAACTAAAAGTTCTTTCCAACATAACCATGATACAACTCTAATAAAGCTAATGCCTTAATCTAACATTCTTAATCAGTTTTCACTTAATTGAACTGTTTGGGAAGTAGATCCTTTTGTAGAACTAATCAGAAGGCAAGGGAGATGGCAAAGTTTTCTTGAAATAGTATGGATCTGGGAGAACATGCTCATTGTATAGCTAGGATACAAATCCTCTTTTGACTACGTCACAAGAGACACTTGTATCAAAGAACAATTCGGAAATCCCAACCTCAAAGTTAAACAAGATACAATTCTTGCCCTCAAAGAGCACAGAACCTGAAACAGGTAACACTGACCCAAGTAACCCAAAAAAAGAGACAAGAAAAAGGTATAAATCCAGGAACTACTATATAAGCAGTATAAGTCTAAACAAATGTGTAATTTACAAAGTGCCTGTATCACCTATGCAAACACATTTTTGTTAGGTAAGTAGCCTATATTTGTAAATGCTATAAAATATTTCTTCCTTATATTTTTCTGAAATCTGGAAGAAAAATTAAGTAGATAGAAAATATACATGAGGAAACAAATGCCAGTTTTTATAAATTATTAATGATGATTAACAATTATAGATACCAGTTAAATGGCTTATTTAAGGATTTTCCCCCTCATTCTGAATAAAACAACAGAATACCCTTGAGGACCAGATTATTAATAATTCAGCAACAAACACTTATTTACTCATTGTACAAAATGAGGACCTGTTTCTGCCCTTTGGAAGAGAGTCCCATGACTCTAATGAAGGTACTAAATACTCACTAGAAGTACATAATGAAACTGTCTGTTCTTTACTGTTGGTTTCACATTACAAAATAAAGGCAATTTACCAAGAATTTCTGAAAAAAAAAGTATATGAAATACAAGAACAGTCTCTCAGCAACAAAAATTATAATGTGTCACCAAAAATCAGAAAATGTACGAATTTCAACAATGCACAGAAAAGCTTTGTGCTGCATTCTGCATATTCACTGACTCCTATAACAATCTATTCTTTTTCCTCCAGATAAGGATGATTAAAAAAAAAAAAAAGAATAACCTACAGCTCATTGAGCAAATGAAAGAAGGTGAAGTAAGCAAGTCTGATTAAGGAGGAAGAATCACTTCTTTTTTAGTTCTCTTTTGAGGAAAATTTTTATGAATAGTGTCAAGTAAATTCCTGACTCTACAATCATTTATCTGGGAAATCCAGCAGATCTTACCACTCCATTAAAGCCAAAACTATCTCAGTACATTCATATATGAAACACAGTGTTTTCTTCTTTTAAGTAACTATTTTTCAATAATGACTCTGTTATCTCATCACTTAGAGGAGGCTAAGTGGCACAGTACTACACTTGGGAGTCACTAAGTCTTGAGTTCAAATTCTACTTAGCTGTGTTACACTGGGTAAATCATATAACCTCTGTCAGTCTGTTTACTCATCTGAAAAATGAGGAAAACAAATAGTACTTCTAGGGCTATATCCCAAAGAGATCATACAAATGGGAAAAGGACCCACATGTACAAAAATATTTATAGCAGCTCTTTCTGTGGTGGCAAAGAATTGGAAATTGAGAGGATGCCCATCAACTGGAGAATGGATGAACAAGTTAAGGTATATGAATGTAACGGAATGCTATTGTGCTGTAAGAAATGATGAGCAAGTGGACTTCAGAAAAACCTGGAAAGACTTGTACGGACTGATGTTAGGTAAAGTGAGCAGAACCAGGAGAACATTGTACACAGTAACAGCTACGCTCTGCAATGACTAATATTGATAGACTTAACCATTCTCAGCAATACAAGGATCAAAGACATCCCAAAGGCCTCATGATGGAAAATGCTAGACACATCCAAAGAAAGAATTATGGAATTTGAATGCAGATTGAAGCATACTATTTGCTATTTCTTTTCTTCTGTTGTGTTTTGTTTCCTCTTCCTGGTGGTTCCTCCTATTGGTTCTAATTCTTACTTATAACATCACTAATGTGAAAATATGTTTAATAGGCATGTACATGTATAGCCTATATCAGATTGCATGCCATCTTGAGGAGGGAGGTGGGGAGGGAGGAGGAGAAAAATTGAAAACTCAAAAGCTTATGGAAGTGACTGTTGATAATTCAAAATAAATTAATTAAAAAAAAAATGGGGAAAACAGCATCAACCTCAAAGGATTGTTGTGAGGAACAAATGAGATAACATATGTAAAGTCTTTGAAAATCTTAAAGCATTATATGTGTATATATGCTATTCTATATTATCATCATTACAGTATTATTATTATTATTTAATTAATTCTCCATGTAAAACCAGCATTGATACCAACACTATATATGTCTGGGTTAGGGTTTTCTTGACCAACTTTTTGTTATCTGAAAACAAAGTACAGTTATTCAAAAACATTAATTTCCTGCCAAGTAATAAGATTCTTAAGATAATGAGTCTATAAGTAAAACACTTGCCATTGTTCTAAATTATATTTCCACAGATGATATTAAAAAAGAAACTTTCTTAAATTAAGTTCCTACAAAATAGTGGTAGAAGCATGGAATCTTATTGTTGGAAGGCAAGTTAGTGATAGTTGAGTCTAATTTCCTACATGATATAGTAGTCCTCTTTTCAGAAGGGACTTTCAAGAACAACTATTTCAAAATCCTGTCTTACATATTTGACAAATTCAGCCTTTGCCTAAAGACCTCCAAGTAAGGAAGAGTCCCCAATTTCCCAATGCAGCTCATGCACAGGGTGTCCTAAAAGTCTTAGTGCATGCACTTTTATGCTTTAATCACTTCAGAAGTATAAACGCTATAAACTGACAAAAAAAATTTGAAAGGTTAAATATTTTAAAAATTTAAAATATTGTTATGTTTCTTATTAAGATTCAACATAACCACTATCTTGTGCAATACACTGCTCTAGTACATTTTCACTTTGAAAAAGCTTTCATTGGCTGCTGCTCAACGACTCAAACGACTACTTTTGTAGTAAGATCATCCAAAGAACAAAGTTGTAACGTATACATAACAGTTCTGATGTGATCAAACAAGAAAAAGTTTAATGGAAACAGATCAGGTGACAGAGGTGGCCAAGAAAGAAGACTGTCTCTACCAATTTGCTGGTCCAAGCGTGTCACATAATGCATGACATGGGGTCCCATTTTCTTAAAATTATAAGTAAAAATTTCTTATTCAAAATTCAGTGCTTGGCAAATAGTAGGCTCTGTAAAAATGCTTCTTCCTTCTCTTTCCTCTATCCCTCTTTGCAACTTCCACTCAGTGCTCCTAATTCTACCCTGTGGAGGTAAACAAGAAGTCAAACTCCCTTCCACATGACAGCCCTCCAAATACCTTAAGATTATCATGTTCCTCCCAAGTCTTCATTTCTCCAGACATCTTTAGTTCCTCCACTTGATCTTTACACAGCATGATCTTGAACCTTTCACCATTCTGGTCACCCTTCTCTCAATGTTCTCCAGACTACCAACAACGTTCCTCAAGTGCAGCACCCAGGGCAGGATAGAATACACCAACGTGGTCTCACTAAAGCAGAATGAACCATCATCACCTCCCTAGTCCTATAAATTATACCTCTTTTAATGAAGCCTAAGATCACATTTACTTTTTGCAAGCTGCATATCATACTCTTGACTCATACTGAGCTTCTAGGTCACAAAAATCCCAAGATCTTTTTTTTAATATGACCTGCTTATCTAGCCACATCTCTTTCATCCGTACTTGTAAAGCTGGTTTTCTGAACCCATATGGAAGATACATTTATCTCTACTAAATTTTATCTTACTGCATATAACACAACTTTCTAGCATGTGAAAACCGTCAAGGATCCTGGTTTTATTCAGCTTTGAATCACCTGTAAAACTGACAAATGCACCATTTATACCCCCATCCAAGCAACCGGAATAAAATGCTAACTAGCACAAAGCCAAGAACAGATGCCCTGGTGTATTCTACTGGAGACCTCCTTTTAATCTGATGCCAAATCATTAATAATTTCATTTTGTCTTGCTAGGCAACCAGTTTTAATCCACACAAGAACACAAATTGTATAGGACAGGAGTTCTTTATCTGGGATCCATGAACATGATTTTTAAAAAAAAAAGCAAAAGTGTATTTTAATATAATTAGTTTCCTTAGTAATCCTAAGGATTTTATTTTACCAACTCGAAAACATAATTCTCAAAAGGCATCCAAAGGCTTCACCAGATTGCCTAAAGAATCCATGATACAAAAAAGGTTAAGATGCCCTGGTCCAGGAAAACTCCATCTATATCACTTTCTGATCTAATCATCTACTAACCCTAAATAAAAAGGAAATAAGGTTCATTTAATCATGAACTGCTCTTGTCGAAGCTATGTTAGCCCTTAGTGAACATCTAGAAAAAGAAATGATAATATACAATCCCTTTCATAATCTTTTCTAGAATATTTCCAAGAATTGAAGCCATATTCACTACTCTATGATTTGTAAACTCCACTCTTTCCTATTTTTTGAAAAATGGGACGATTTCCCTTCTCCAGTTCTGTAACCTTCCTGTCCCTTTTGTTCAGCAAAGGAAGTGTTATCAGTGGATCAGTAATCTTTTCTGCCAGTTCTTACAGTGCCCTAGAATGTAGTTCTCTTAGGCTAGTGACTTAAATTTATCTAGGTTAGTTAAATGTTCTTTTACTTCCTACTTGAGTTTTAACTCAACTATTTTGTTTTTTGTTCTTTCCAATTCAAAGATGATTCTTCTTTCCAAGAAAAGAGCAAAGTAAGAGCTGGGAAGTTCTGCATTCTCTTTGCTGCCTATCATTACTGGCCCATTTACTCCACCAAAAGTTGAATCCTTTTTTCTTTCCTTCTCTTTTCCCCACTTAAAAAAAAGACAAAAACCAAAAAGCAAAACACCTTCCTACTTTCACGAATATTTATTAACAATTTCAGCTCATTCTGAATGTTAGTATATCTGATACTCTTTTTATAGGAGCATGCCACACTTGTGTGTTCATCCTTCATTATCTGCTCTTCTTTTTGTCTTTATATATACATATATATAATATACATATATATATACATACATACATATGTTTATATATATATACACGTGTGTATGTATGTACACATGCACATATTGACTGGTAAATTCTCTATGCATTCACATTAATTTCTTTAGATAACTATCACTTTTCCACATTAGAATTTTTTTTTTCTTTGTTATGCCTTCAGGTTTCCTTCCTGAAAATTTCCTGTTCCTTCTAGGCTGATTTTCCCTGCAGAAATCAGCCTATGGAATTCTACCTGTTCTTTCTCTGAACTCTCTGAAATATGCTCTTCTAAAATCCAGGGTAGATGTCCAGTCAACTATGCCTGGCTTTCATCAACTTTTAAATTCTAAGGAGGAGTCAACACTTTCCCAAGGTTCTCAATGTTTTTATTTCAGCAGCTAATTCTTCTCGGTTGTCTACGATCAGTTCCAAAAGAGCAGTTCCTTCTGGTGCTTAGTCTCCCTTCTACAGGATAAAATACTCATTAGGACAAATTAAGTATTGGCTGCTCTGCTTTTGTCAGGAGAGCACGAGAGCAGATGTCCGGCTGATGGAAGCCAGGCTAGTGATCGCTTCCCAAACTCATCTGCCTGCTCTTTCTGTCCCAGGTAGTCTAAGGACCACCTGTAATGTCTATACTGACAATAAAATTTGTGTGAGAGAGAGCGAGAGCGAGAGAGAGAAGATTATATAATCAAGGGAAGAAAGCTTCCTCAGAAATCAATCACTGGAGTAGAATTTCCTAATACACAGTGCTATTCTAATCTTTCTTTCAACCCCTTGCTCCCTCCACCCTTTTGCTTATACTTCTCTTTTTGGATAAGGTCTATTCTTCTAGAGCAATATTTAGGTCACTGGTCCCATTTCACCAAGTCTTAGTGAATCTCATTGAGTCAAATTTCCCTCCTTGTCTTGAAATTTCTAGTTTACCTTGCTTGCTACCCTTATGTTGTACATTTCTGCATTAACATCTGAAGCCATGGATTTTATTGCAAGTTGTTTTTTTGGAATTTGTTGTCTGTGAATTTCTGGGTTTCTCTATTGTTATTTTTATTTCTACGTGATAACTACTTTCTGTGGTACCTAACTTTATAGATATACAAAGTCACTCCTGTTCTTTGAGCTTCTCTTTCAATTTAAAGCCCTTTTAGATATGCAAGAGTCGAGGCAACTATGTAATTATCAGTCCCTGTTAGGACTCCATCCCTGGCCAGGCACTCGTTTTCTATATGGGTTTCCAGAAATTCAAGACCATTCTCAAAAACTGTCTCTTGTGAAGATTTTTCCTTCAACTAACCAGAATGATGATAAGATCTCCTATTCACCTAAAATTTCCAGTTTCTTACCCAAGACATCACAACTCTTAGGAATACTTTTTAGATGCCTTCTAGCAGTATCGTTTGTGTCCATATCAGTCACCAGGAGAGAAAAGATGTCATCAGAATCCAGGTAGCCAAATCTTCATACTTTACAGAGGATGAAAGAAAAGCTGAGGGAAATTAAGTGATCTGCCTGGAGTTACACAGGCAGTAAAAGTATAAGAAAACAAGATTTGAATCTGGGTCCTCAGACTCAAGAGTCAGTGTTCTTTCCACTTTACTATGCTACCTCCCTAGTAGAAACATGGGGGGGGGGGGGAGGAATGGATTTATATTGAAAAGTTTCAGCTAAGTTAAAATTAGAAGATTCATGTTTGACTATTGTTTTTGCATCTCTGTGGTGACTATCTACACATAAAGAAACATGACTCTTGCTGAAAAGTTAGGTTCATTGATTACTATGAACTATTTGGTGTATTGTGTATCTTTCAATAAAAAACTTATCAAAAAAAAGTTCATCTAATTGGCTAGGTACTTTGATCAAATTAATGGAGTTACTACCAAACTGTTACTTATATATACACACTACATTGTTTATAATTTATAATTCATCTAATCTCCAGGACACACACAGGAATTTTTCTATAATAATGAAGCATATTCAATCACATTGCTCTCAGCAAATATATTATTTTTAATAACAAATATTATTTTAATTCATTAAAATATTTACACTGTGAGTAAAAAGGGATTTGTAAAAATAAGTAAAACTATTATCTTTTTAATGCTTTATTTTTGTATATGAATTATAAAGAATATAATACAGTGAGATAGTAGTACAAATATTTAATTCATAAACTAATACCTACAGAAATATTGGAAGCTATGCTAATTTTTTAAAATTTTTTGCTGACAAGGGTACATGATCAGAAATGTTTGGAGATAGCTGATCCAAAGGAAGCCCACCAATCAGCATGTTGGGAGTATCCCTATGAAAGACTATGGGGATTTTACAGATGAAAGTCACCTAGCATGAACAGGCAGGGATGAGCCACTTCTGCATGACTGGATCATCTACAATGATAAGCTCAGTAGAGTACTGAACTAGTGACATGTGATAAGAAATAGAGTTTACTCAACATTAGTCTAGAACTTTGTTATACAACAAAACAATAATATTTAGTTGACCCATTATACACTTTAATTTTTAGGATAATAAAAGAGAGAGAGAGAGGTTATATAATCAAGGGAAGAAAGCTCCCTCAGAATTCAATTTTAAAGTCAAAATTACAGCTTTTTAAAATGGAGTTTCTAGGAATTTGTTTTCCTTATTTTTTAAACAGAACTTACCTGTTATGCCATTGGATTGCTGCTGTAGATCACAATACCAGAGTCTGTTAACTGGATCACATCCTTGTCTTATTGATAACAGGACATAGCGACCATCATCAGATAACTACAAGAAATGAGAAAGAATCAGAATGCAATCTTCGATACCTTGCTACTATTATAAAATTCAAAAGTGAGTAAAGCCTGATGTCAAATACAATAAGCTTCTGATACTTATAAAACAGAATCTGAATCGCAATTACACTTCAGTACTGTCATAAAAACTAGATATATAGCAAATTTTAATTTCAATAACAACAATAAACCTCCGAATCCAACCAGATTTTTATCTATTCCTATCTCAAATAATGAAAGGCTTTTTTTTCCCAGCATAACATATAGAGGACTGGCCTTGCAGGCAGGAAGAGCTGGGTTTAAACTCTCCTCTCCCATATATTAACTCTTTAATTTGGGTAAAAATAACTTAAACTTGCAATGTCTGAAGAAACTCTCTTAAAACTAGAAATTGCATCCATATCCATAGATGGAGTTTCTATACCTAGATTTCCCTACACTGAGGAAATCACAAATCGAAACACTCCTCATCCTATGAATGCCCCATAAAAACATCCCATAACTGAAAATGCAATGAGGGTCATTTTTTAAACTATGTTAGACAAAACATATTGCTGTGCTAAAACATCAGTGAATGCTGAACAGAAAGCTGAATATCACAAACTGAATCTCTGTGACATTTTTCATTCAAATTTCAGCTTCTGACAACATATAAAATCTGCCCTTCTGACCAAATACATAATTAATTAAATAAAAGGTCTTGGGGGGGGAGTAGATTCTCATTCATTTTCTGTCATAAAATATGAACATGGAAAGAGTGCTGGATTTCAAGTCAAGAGGGCTTGATTCTTTCTCATTTCTTGTAGTTATCTGATGATGGCTGCTATGTCCTGTTATCAAAAATCCCATATCATTGTCTTACTAGGAGAGTGTCCCTAGGCAAGTCATTTAACCTCTCTGGGACTCAATCTCCTCATTTGGGACTCCAAGGTCCCCTTCCAGCTCTATAGCTATCACCCTAAGATCTTAAAACATCTGTGGTCCCTTCTACATCTAAACCTATGATCCTATGAACTAAAAGTCCAACAAATTTTTAGTCCTGCCTTAAGTCACCTCTATGAAGGAGTGTCAGAGGTTAAATTCAAACTTGAATATTCCTGACTCTAAGTCCAACATTCATTCTGCTATACCATATAACCCTTAAACTCTTTAAGCCAAGTACTGAGCCCACACACACACACTCTGCCGCTGATGGAAAGTCGGCCTTTAGAATTTTTTTTAAAATTAAGAAAAAGAGGAAAAAAAAAAACACTTCTAGTGTCAGTTTTTAATGAAAAACAATCAACTATTCCAGCTAGCCTCAAGGCCCTTGTATAAAAAGATTCTCTCTGAAAGACACACTTAGTTCAGATCAATTTTTCCTTTTCTTTTTCTCTGAAAATTGTTGATAGATTTTTAAAAATGCTAGTTAGCAAGTCATGATGCACAATTTCTTTCTTTGCTGAAAAACATACACATTTGCAATTTCATTATAGTAAGAGGTGGTTACCAGTCATCTTTCCTAGTTTTGTTTTTTGATAATTAAAATATGGGACAGAACTTGGATGAATTACTTTATGGTTTGGATGCTCTATCACTCCCATGTGGTTATGTCAAGGAGAGACATGTTATCCAACTTCTGAAACTGTGGGCTACAAAAACGCATCGCAAGACCAAGAACACTTGATGACAGCTATGTCAGGCACATCTAGTGAGCTTTTCTCAGGACACCTAAGTGGCCAGTCCAAAAACGTGACAGCAGTTGATATTTAATCTGAGGCAAGAATTCCCAAGGCACATTCCTGAGGGATGTCAATTAGGTTTGCCATAACCATCAGAGTTCTCCCATTCTTCACTCAGTCAAATGCCAAGACAAATAACAGAATGTACTAAAATGTAACCAGCACTTCAGTCCCAGCTCAAAAACACTCCTGAAAGAATATAAAAATAAGCAGAGGATCTACAATGTCGATGATACTCCTGAGTGAAAATTTTCCATCCTCAGACTATCAAACCATTCTAAAATTCGGTAGGTAAGTCCTAAGGAGTTGCCTGAGACACAAGTACACTGCCCAAGGTCACACAGCTAATAGATGAAAGAGGTAAATGTGTGAACTAGGTTATCCCACCTCTAAGCCCTATAATCTGTCCACTAAAAGTGAATCAATCTCCTTCCTGAGAAAATGGATTCAAATATCCCACTTCTAAAGTTTGCTTCCTGTGTGATTTTGGCAAGCCATTTAACTGTCCTGGGACTCAGTTTCCTCATGTGTAAAATAAGGAGTTTGGATTAAATGGCTTCCAAGGAATTTGCAGGTGCAGGTCTATAACTCTATGCTACCAAAAAAAAAAAAAGAAAGAAAAAAAAAGGACATTCTTCTATTTTTATACAGAGATATAATATCCATTTGTAAAATGAAGGGGTAAGACTTCAGAGATTCCCAAACTTACTTGATCTACTGCCCCCTTTAAAAAAAAATTACTCAGTGCCCCACAAAATCTATGGCTTTTTTTTAACCCTTTAACGGTTTTCTTGAAATTTGTGTCATTTCAAACTAGTACCATTCCCCCATCATTCCAGCCCCCCTCAAGGGGGGCTATATCGCCTATTTTGACAACTTCAAGACTGGGGAACCTGTGCCCTCGAGGCCACATGTGGCCTTCTAGGTCCTCAAGTGCAGCCATTTGACTGAATCCAAACTTCACAGAACAGATCCCCTTAATAAAAGGATTTGTTCTGTAATCCTTGGACTCACTCAAAAGGCCATACCCAAGGACCTAAAAGGCCACATGTGGCCTCGACGCTGCAGGTCCCCCAACCCCGGACTAGATAATCTTATAAGGTGCTTTCTAACTGCAACATTTTGATCATCGGAGTTTATCTGGACCTTTATTTCTAAACTTTTTAAAGTACTGATGCGCATTTAAAACTAAATTCCAACACAAAATTTAAACTTTTACATATAGCCTGACACTCAAGAAATTTCAAAACATTTCTGAAACATCATAGGCAAGAAATATGGAAAACTAATAATAACAAGACTTGCACTAAAGGGAGATTGCCAAGCCATAGAAAAATTAGTGACTTAAGGAAACCAGGTAAGAAGTGAACAGAAAAAGCTGAAAATGTACACAGGACTCCGCAGGATTCTTAGGATGCAGCATGATTTCCAATTTTATACTCAAACACAAAATGAAATTTTTACCCAAATTGAGATCAACTAAAATAACTAGTTTTTTGAGGCAGTACATATGACTCTTAGAAACATTAATCTGAGCCAAGGGTTGTACCAGGAATATAGTCTCTACTATAACTTCCAAAAGTCAGAACTTTTTACTACTTCACGTCTTTCATTTTAAATTTATTTCTTCCTAATGTAAAAAACGATAAGCAAAATCTATAATGCGTTTCTGAATGAGTATTTTAAAAATTCAAAATAAATTCATGAAAATAAATGCATCTATTGATTCAGGAATCATCAATTTGCATTTTTGCTTGTAAAAACTACTTAATTCACATGAATTCTGGTATCAGAGAATCTCCTTAATGAGCTCAATGTTTAAAAAGGATTTTCCAGTTTGGATACATATACAGTCTTCACAAAATGCTTATTTTTACAATACAGTATTTTGCTCCTGTTGTATATTAGAGTTATTTTGTTTCTATTTCCTGATTAGATTAAAAGCTCTATAAGGGCCCTTTTCCAAATTTTGTATCTCCTTCCATTCCTAGCACATTGTATGTGTTGGGGGAATACTGAATATAGGCAGTTTTGATCAAAATTTCATGATTATAATTTTATGATGACAAAATAACATTTGTGAAATCTGAAGTTGGTGATTAAGTATGGCAACATTCTCAATTTAACAACCTGGAACAAAATATACTGATTAAATGATTTACTGATTAGATACTAATTAGAAAAAGTCAATTACAGAGGAGCAAAAACAGAACAGTCATTATAACTGCCCTGGTTAAATAACTATTAGAAGAAATAGCAAAGAAGTATGCAAAGAGTACAGACAGGCATATACAGGCACTACATGACAGTCACTAAGGTATACTGTTTGACACACTCATAAAACATAAAGCAGAAATGGATTATCAGGAAAAAAAACAGGTCTTTAACAAAAAAAAAAGTCACTGACAATTAAATAACACAGAATCACAGAATTTCACAGATGAACGGAACTTCACAAGTCATCTAGTCCAACCTATACCTAAATGAAAATGCACCCTATAACATCTCCATTAAGTGGTCATTCAGCCTTTGTTCAAATACCTTCTAAGGGAAGTAGTTTACAATCTGCCAAAGGTGGCACATTTCATTTGTGGATAGCTCTAATTATTAGCAAACTTTCCCCTACAACAAGATTAATTTGTCTTTCTGTAACTTCTACCCACTGCTTCTTGTTCTGCTCTAGGGCTATTCCTCTTTCTCTTCTTAACCCTTCAAAAACTTAGCTATCATGTCTCCTCTTTACTGCCTAAATCTTTTCATGTCTAACTCAACACCCTCAGTTTCTTTAATGAATCTTAGGACAGCATGATTCCAAGACCCTTAAGCAACCTAGTTGCTCATCCCTTTCCAGATCTGTTATATATTCTCTTAAGGTTATTCATATATAAAGAAGATACTTTGTTTAAGGAAAACCAAAAGATTCTGTATAATATTCTTTATTCTAGTAATACTAAAATAGCTACAGTTCTTTTACAAAGAACCTTCTGCAATTTTATACTCTAATGCAAGTATTATCTTCATTTTACAAGTGAGACACATAAAGCTAAGAGAGATTACGTGTTGTCACAAGGACATGAACCCAAGTGTTGTGACTTCCTTCCACCCTACAGAAATGTTCAAGCATGCTGAAGTACCACAAAAGGCCAAACAGTATCATCTTCATCAGAAATTGTGAAATTTCACTCCCTGATCATAATCTCCCGTCCCTTCACCTCTTCTACCTTATTCCTCCCAAACCTGGTTTTCATTCTTCCTGCACCATTCACTCCCTCCTTCCCTCCCTGTTCTGGTTTCCTGCTCTAGACTCATTTCTTTCCTTTTCAATCTTGACCCCATGAGTTAACCAGTTCAAGTATGTACTGCCCTCCACCTTGAATCCTTTGCCCCTGTTTTTTTTTCTTTCCCATTTTTCCTGTGCTAACCTTCAACTGTGTATCATTTAATATCTGCCTCCACTGTTCCTACTTCTAAGTTGCTGAATATTGACTGCTACAGCAAGCTGCACAACCATGCTAAGCATGTCTACACATTGTTGCTCCGCAATCTATCCTTCCTTGATTAATTTCCCTATCAAACTCCACATAGACTGCATCACACATCAAGCCCCACAATACTCCCACTCCCACCCTTCAGATTGCCTTATTTCCTATTTTGGTGCAGAAATCAAAGTCACACATTATGAGCCTCCTTTTCACCTAATGAAGTTTTGGCTGCAGTCTCTTGAGACATTAACTCTTCTCCTTATCAAGTATTGAACAGTGCTAGATTTGCAAGTCAGATAAATCTGGGTTCAGATTCTATCTCTGACAACTATGTGAAAATGGCAAGTCTTTTGACTTCTCTGAATTTGTTTCCTCTTTAGTTTAAAAAAAAAAGGGGGGGGTGGGAGTAGGTAGGTGTGTACATATCACCTGTATTGTATTCCCTACCACAGGGAGGTTGTGAGGTTCAAATGAGATAAAGGACATAAAAGGCTTTACATACCTTAAAAGTCTATAAAGTGCCCTTACCCGATTATCCTCAGGGAGCTTTGTCTGTTTGATCCTTCTTATTTTCTTTTTTTTTTTTTTTAGGCAATTGGGGTTAAGTGACTTGCCCAGGGTCACACAGCTAGTAAGTGTCAAGTGCTTGGTCTGAGGCCAGATTTGAACTCAGGTTCTCCTGACTTCAGGGCCGGTGCTCTATCCACTGGGCCACCTAGCTGCCCTGATCCTTCTTATTTTCTGTTTCATCTTCAGTAAAAGAAGGTTAGATAGGTTGTATGGCCCAAAAAGATGTAATATGAAATTCTAGCAAGAAAGGCACAAGGTACTCTTAGTTTACTGCAGATGGGGAATCACTACCCTGGCCAGCCAAAGATGCCATGCTGAATCAGTTGCTCAACACCACTTTGCCTTCTTGCAACAAGAATGGCCACTAGTCAGGAGAGTTGGTGTTGAGCATTGTCTTCTTTCAATATTCTCTGGGGGCAGATGGCAACAAAACTAACATTCAATGTTCATTGCTCTCCAATCTCTGCTGGAAATTTAGTAGTCCCTGGGCCTCTGGAACATTCTAAAGCCAAACTATTCCAACTTTTCAAGTTCTTATGTCATAAATAAATTCAATTTAAAGGCATGGCTTAGGCAAAAAAAAAGTTAACTCAAAGAGTACAGTTTCTAATAGAATTTTTTGTTTCATCACTGCAAGCTCATTGAGAACAAGATGTCATTTGACTTTGTGTCTTTCCCCGGCACAATGCTTTGAAAAAGTATATCATAAATGCTTACTGAATTATTGTACTGTTATTTTGTAGTGTCTTTTGATCAAAATTTCTTCCATGGGGTAAAGAAAATTTCTATTAACATTTTGAAAATTTACTTTATACTAAACTGTAAAGGGATCCCAAACTTCCACAATGTATGAATACCTGTATCTTCTAAGTAATCTCAAAATAATCAAATCTGTCAGTTATTTTCATCCTGAAAAACAAAACAAAACATGACCAATCATGACTTTTGAATACTTCTAAGTAAAGAAGCTGTGGGATGGAGGTGTGGAAAAGTGCCAAACATCTTTAGACCTGGCCACTGTTAAACTATGTTTTGCTTGACTATACTGATTATAAGGAAGAGTTTAATCATGGGAGAGGAAAAACAGTGAGGGTTAGGGGTGGGAAGAGATGAACAAGGAGACCAGTGAGTCAGTCAGTTAATAAGCATTTATTAAGCCCCTACTACGTGCCATGTATTATTGTGTTTTAAGAGTTGGAGACACAAAAATTGGCAAAAAAAAAAAAAATTAGTGTTCCTGCACTCAAGGAACTCACAATCAAATGGGGGAGACAACAAAGAAATAAATATGAACAAACAAAGCTATAGAGAGGATAAATAGGAAAAATTTAAATGAGGGAAGGAACCTGAAGCAAGAGCAGTAGAAGTGACAGGGATATTTGTAAAAGAGTATCAATGAACATTTTTAAAAGACAAAGTAAGCTGAGTGTAACCTGTAACCTCTGCTACTGGAGAAGGATAAAGATCCCTTGATCTCAGGGTTCTGGGCTACAAGAGGGCTAAAGCTGATCATCTACACTAAGTCTGACACCAATATGATGAATCTGTAGTACTGAAGGGTCACCAGGTTGCCTAAGGAGGGATGAACCAGCCCAGATCAGAACAGCACAGCTTAAAGTTTCTGTACCAAGCAGCACTGGCATCAGGCCCTTGAGTGACTACTGCACTTCCAGCCAGGGCACAAGAGGGAGATTCAGTCTCAGAAACAAAAGAAAAAGCAGCTTTTCTTTTGAAGAAATAACTGCTAATAACCTAAGATTATTTTCCAAACTATATCTAATATTTGACATTTGAAAAACATTCATAAAAAGATTATAAGAGCCTTTGTCCTCTCATCAAGCATAAATACCATTTACAAAAACAAAACAAAACAAAAAAAAGCAATATAAAATTGTATTCAAAGAGCTACTAAACTCCAAATGCAGTCTTCCATTAAATCCAATCCCCACACATGCTATTTCTTGAATATGGGTATTTTTTCATTTGTAAATGAACTAGTAGAGGGTGAAAACAGTTTTCATAATTTGAATCAACATATACCTGCTTCGGAATAAAGAAAGGATTTTCTTTTGTGTACTATGCTTGAAGAATTAAGGGTGCCTATGGAAGTAGACCGAAAAGCAGTTAACACTTGAAATTGCCTTGTGTGGTACTGGGAGATAATTAACAAAGAGCAAAAAACATTCTTTGATAGCTTTGAGAGAGGTAATAATATTATGTGCAGAAAAAGATTATTTTCACAACAGTTCTAAGTCCCTAAAAAAAATCTATTTAATTTTAAGTATTTGCCATTGAGTTAAAGACTCAGACTACTACCTTGGTGCTTATACATCTCAAAAAGGCTTTGAAATGTCAATTCAATATACTAAACAGGTTCCTTCAAATCTGTAGAACCCATTTCCAAACCTTCTAACACAAAGTCTTAGGATAAAACTATGGAGACAATTTCAGTAGAATGAACCTAAGTGATGATGTAATCACATAACAATGCATTAACATGCATATTTCTAATAAACAGCCTGTCTTCAACTTCTATAGAAATTACACTAAATCATCTGTTCTCCCTAGTAGAACCAAATTGAAAACAAATAATAATCCAAGCATTATTTGAAATAAGAGCATGTTGTACTAAGAAAAAAAAATACAGTTTTCAGGAAGGCAAAAACCCAACCAACATAAAGAAAAATAACTCGTTCGGAATCCCTCATGTTTCCTCTGCAGAACCCATGTGCCCTGTGGTCAGTTAGCTAAATTGTAAAACAGGCCAAGTTTCCAGGTACAATCACTATATGGGTCAGTTACTTTCAATCTGTTCCTTGGTCCCCATGTATATCCCTAATATCTATAAGCTTCTTGGAAAATTCATGCTATTTATCACAAAAAGGCACAAGGGACAAGATGATGGATCAGCACAAATTCATTGTAAGTACTGGAAAAATCTCCTCTTGGAACATGCCAGCTTTCTAGCCCCTAGGCCAGAGGTTCTTAACTTGAGGATTATGAACTTGCTCCCCCTTAAAAACAAATTAACCATTGTATTTCAATATCACTGGTTTGCTTTGTAATCTTCTAATTTTATTTTACGTATTTGAAAACACGATTCTGAGAAAGGGTCCATCGGCTTCACCAAACTACGAAGATGAACATGACACAAAATTAAGAACCCCTGCTTTAAACTGTGCTATTCGAATTTCCACAAAAGTAGAATTTCCTGTATACTCATCAGCACGATGGACTATCATGGCATTTAGAGCATTCACCAGGGAAATGAGCATTAAGCTCCACACAAAGTCAAACCTCATATTAGGACACATATTCAGCATCATAACAAAGCAAACAGTGAAATCCCAACTGTGAAGAACTGAACATATTCTAAGAGTTGGAAGGAAAACTCTGGGTTTCCTGTGATAGAACAAGGAATTGAAGGTGGTCATCAACTGGACAAAAGCTTAATCTGTTATCAAGCAAAATTATTAGAGAAGGGAGAGAGAGAAAAACAGAAACAGAGGCAGAGAGACAGAATATAATACAATACCTTTGAAATGGCAGGAAGGGTGAAAAGACAAATCACTTTAGGGAAAAAATCCTTCACAGGGCCTGAAACCTCTGTTATTTAAGAATATACACACATCTAATAGTTCACAATGGCTACTGTGAACAGTATATGCCAGAGAGAGGAATGTCAAAGCCCCCGAAGGTTTCAACAATGCTAGTACAACTGATTACAAGAAAATACTGGGGGCACCTAGCTGGTGCAGCAGATAGAGCACTGGCCCTAGATTCAGAAGGACCTGAGTTCAAATTCAGCCTCAGACACATAACACTCACTAGCTGTGTGACTCTGGGAAAGTCACCTAACCCCAACTGTCTCACTTAAAAAAAAAAAGACTTCTCTTCTTCAAAAAAAAAAAAAGAAAAGAAAAAAAAGAAAAAACTGAACCAACTGATTGTTCATGAAACTAGCACAGTTTGCAAAGCACACTGGACATGATCAAGAAATATTTGATAATTCATTTCAATTGTTCTTCACTTAATGAGAAGGTGGGATACATGGGACACTTGAAGGTTGAGAATTCCAATCCAAGCTGTTCTTACTCTCTGAATGATCTCAGGAACACCATTTTAACCCAATTAGCTGCTCCAGTACCACAATCCGAAGTTCTGCTTGTGTGTATGTATGCATGTATGTATGTACATAGTATGTATACAGATACATGTCAAGGTTAACATATAAATGTATGAATAAATGAACTATATTAATTGGATCAAAGGTAGGTGGTGCATAAAAATATTTGGTAAATTTTAAAATTTGGAAAAAAAATCTGCAAGATTTAGTTGGACAATTATGAAACCAAGAACAGCGAGACATTTTCTCCTTAATCCTTCTATAAGAAACTTGACATATTTTAGGAACCTTCATTCCAGAGCACCCTCTGCTGGAAAAGAGACTAAAAAACACATGATTTCTTTATTTCTGGCTCCTTCAACAAAATACAACTTTAAAATAAAAGATACTCGATCACCCATAGATTCAGAAAGACAAGTATTACTCCTACCAATACTTTTAATATTCTATATTAAATAATTATTCCCAAATATCATAAGCTAGAAAGTTTTCCAGCACACCCAGGAGCTACCATCTTGGCTCCACTCTCCTCAAGAAAAGAAGGCATCTTTTTAGGAAGGTTGGACTGGCAGCTAGATGGCATGATGGGGAGAGTACTGGTTTTAATTTTTTTAATTTTTAGGCAATTGGGGTTAAGTGACTTGCCCAGGGTCACACAGCTAGTAAATGTCAAGTGTTTGGTCTGAGGCTGGATTTGAACTTAGGTCCTCCTGACTTCAGGGTCGGTGCTCTATCTACTGCGCCACCTACTTGTCCCGAGAGTACTGGTTTTAGAGGCAGGAATATTTGAGTCTGAATCCTGACTCAGATTGATTGTGTGACCTTGGGCAAGTCAGTTAATCTCTTGGTCTGTTTCTATATGGGTAAAATGATGAGGTTGGAGTCTTTAGCTTCTAAAGCGCCTTCTAGCTCTAAATCTATGAACCCGTCATAGTGGTACACAGAATGGATTGTAGGACAAAAAGACAGGAAGCAGGGTGGGCCTAGAGATGTTAGCCTAGAAAAGAAAACTTAGGGGAGATCTGATACTTGTCTTCAAGTATCTACCTGTAAAACTGGTTCTTCTTAGCCCCAGAAGGCAGGCAACAGCAGGAATAACAAAAAGGTAGAAGTGTAGAGAAGCAGATTTAAGACTGATGTAAGGAAAAACTTGTTAATAATAATGAGAACTATCCAAAAGTAGAATGGGCTAACTCTAGAGGCAGAGTAATTATCCTCATATGTCATCAAACAAACTCTGGACAATAATAAGTTGGATATGTTGTAAAGAGTATTCCTTTTCAGGTATAGAGTCTGTGTATGATTCTGTATGAATGAAAGATTGCTCCCAGATTCTGAATCTGGATGACTGGGAAAAAATAGTGGTGTCAAGGAAAGAAATGGAAATGAAGGTAGGCATAGGAGAAAAGATGAAGAATTTACCCTTGGTTTGAGAGGCAACAGGGCACCATTGTAGTTCCCTGGAGGCAAGGACATCTGTTTTTTTCTAAACCATCTCCCTTCCGTTTACCCTCTCCTTTCCCTGTTCCCTTGACTCTCTGGACACCTAAGTGCAACATAACAGTTCATACTGCTTAGATGACCAGGAAGTCTTCTGTTCCTAGTGTGCTAGAAGACCATCAGGCCTTACATTCACTCCCGCTGCATCCTAAAGTCCACTTAGCCTTATCATCTGTCCTGCTGCTATACCTTCCAGACTCCCAGGCATGCTGGTTGGGTTGCTGATACAACCTAAGAATTCCTGGGCCTTGCCATTCACTTACTAGCTGAATGTGTTGTTTTTCCTAGTTAAGAGTGATAGTTCCTTGAGAACACAGGCAATCTCACTTTTTTATGAATATTATTAGAGTTTTATTAGTATTTACTACAGTTTGGTACATAATAAGTGCTTAATAAATGCTTTTTCATTCATTCATCCACAGTGCTGATCCATAGGAGGAGTTTAATAAATGCACATTGATTGATAGTAGGGTTGTGACTATTCTAATGAACATCCTGAACATTGTGAATATGTGGCGTTTGACATGAAAATGGTACATACAAGTAGACATGTTCTGAAGACAAAAAAGGGATTCTAAGGTTGAGTAAGGGGCCAGGTCTAATGAGAATTGCAATTCATCAGCAATCTATGTGGCAAATTTCAATGACGGAAAATGCAAAAGGAGAATAAAGAATTTGAGAACTAAGCCTTGGGAGAGGTAGCATTAACACAGTGAAATATTAGGAGGGAAGGAGATTGACAAGAAGACCTGGATACTAGTTTAAGCAGGAAGACTTTGGGCACTGTGGAACTATAAAAAGAGAGGGCTGACAAGCATGCTAAACGCTTGCATGCTTCTTTGTGACACTGTGTTTTGTTATCTATTTGTAAGGGACTAGATCTGATTTTGCTGGAATAAGATTAGACTGTGAGCTTCTTGAGGACAGGGACCATCTTTCATCTCTTTTTTGTATCCGCAGTGCTTAGCACAATGCCTGGTATACAGCAGGTGCTTAATAAATATGTAATGAGGGGCAGCGAGGTGGCGCAGTGGATAGAACACCAGCCCTGAAGTCAGGAGGACCTGAGTTCAAATCTGGCCTCAGACCAAACCCCTGACACTTACTAGCTATGTAACCCTGGGCAAGTCACTTAACCTCAATTACCTTAAAAGAAAGAAAGAAAGAAAGAAAGAAAGAAAGAAACAATCAAAGTCAAAAGAATGAAAACAGAAGAAAATGTGAAATATCCCATCAGAAAAACAACTGACCTGGAAAGCAGATCAACGAGAGGTAATTTAAGAATGATTGGACTACTAGAAAGCCATGATCAAAAAAAGAACAGATATCATATTTAAAAAAAAAAATGTGTAATGACTGACAATAAGGCACTCCCAAGAAAAGAAACTCTCTCTACCAGTGCAGATAGGTACCTTCTCAGCAACTCACTGTCTTATAAAGTAATTTAGACTACTGAGGTTAAGTGACCTGCCCGAGGTTACAAAGGCCTTCTATTTCAAAAGCTGAACTTCAGTCCAAGTTTTCTTGCTAAGTCATTTTAACACCATTTGCACTCCAGTCCTGTTCAGACTCTGCCCCTGGGCTCTGATGGGTAAGCTCTCACCTTTTCTTTCCATTGAAATGATGCCACTTCTGGCCATTTCCACCCAACCCCAATTTCCAACGCTGGCTCCCCTTTATGTGCTGTCTTCCTCTTTTAGAATTTAAGTTCCTTGAGGGCAAGGACCATCTTGCTTAAATTTATGTATACCCCCAGCACTTTTCACAGTGCCTCATACATAGAAAGTACTTAAATGCTTTTCTATTCATTCATTATAAGGCAGGCTCTCTATCCAATATGCCACACTGCCATTCATCTCTAAGTTACTGTTATAAAATAGAACCCGTATTTTTGAAGTTTCATAAAATATTAAAGCCTGTAATTATAATTTGCAACTGAAATTTATTTTGCAAATGACTTTTTTTATCAATCGGTAAGAAACATTAACTATATGCAAAACATAGAAATATCAGTTCAAACCTGTGCTTTCTGTTAGTTTTCCTCTTACTTTTCCCCTCCCCACACCTTGGAACCCCTTGGGTCTCTTTGCCTTTACTTTGCACTAGTAGCTCTTCCCTAATGTCAAAGGATGGACAAGGGAAGGCAGACACTTTCTTGCTGGCTTACCCCTCTTATTCCCCATCACTCCTTCCCTTTGACCCTACCCCAGCCCAGCCAACACCTGCCATCTGCTCAAGTCCTAACTGTATCAGAAGATCCTCTCCTCCACTGTCAGTTCAGCAAACAAAGGGTACAGGAGGACCTTGGTTAGTGTGATCATACAGAAAGGACTATGCTCTAATATCTGGCTCATCAAGTTAAATAGTTGGACATGCTCCAGGAAGTTATGCAGCACATAACTCTTCCTATTCATGTAAAGATAAATAAGGCAAGTTTCCTGCTCTCAAGAAACTCAAAACTGAATGAAGGAAATGACAAGTACACAAATTAATACAGAATGAGAAAAATGCACGTGAGAGGTATAAAGTGCCAGTAGAGTTAGCAAAAGGAAACCTGACTTTCAACTAGGGTATTAAGAAAGACTTCAGAGAGAAGGTAGTATTTTAACTGGGCCCTGAAGGACAACAGCATTTTAAAAGGAGGTGTATGTTGAATGAGGGCATTTTAGGTATAAAGAAAACGATGTAAGCAATAAAACAAAGATGGAAGAGTAGTCTTCAGAAACCTGCAAGTAGTTGAATTCAGCTGAAATATAGGGTACATAAAGGGGAGAAGAAAAAAGCTGGAAAGGTGGAATCATAGACTTCAGGCTGGAAAGGGAACTTCAAGGACGTCTAGTCAAAGGATCTCATAGGATCACAGCTCTAGAGCTTAAAGAGATCCCCGAACATCTATTTCAACCACTTGTATTTTACAGATGAGGAACCTAACCCCAAAGAGGTTTAAGTGACTTATCACCCAAAAACCATTTGTTAAGTGCCTATGCAGTAGGCACTGCTTTGCAAGTGCACCGCAAAACAGTCCATATGTCCTCAAAGAACTTACTATAGGCTGATGTAAGGCTGGAACCTGATAATGAATGGACCCAATCTGACTAGGAAGTAAAGAATTGCATAAATATAAGCAGCAGACAAAAAGAGAAAGACACATACCTATACATAAATTCAGTACAGGCTGAGAGATCTAACAAATTACCTTTCTTGGGTCCAATGGCTACATTTATAGAGTCAAAGAATTTGTAACTTAGTCCAATAACCTTATTTTATAAATGTGGAAATTGAGATCCAGAAAGGTGGCATGACAAATGGTGTGTAGCAGAACTGGAATTCAACCTCAGGTTCTCAGACTCTCAAATCCAGTGCCCACTCCTCTACACCAAGAAAACTGTAAGATGCTGCCAAACAACAACAAAAAACCTAAATTCATTAACCCGGTTAGAGTTTTCCAAACCAAATGTTAGCTTAGAAAAAGGAACCATCATGAGTGGTTTAGAAATGAAAACAACTGTAACCACTTGATTAATCTGTGTGGCTGAAAATTCAGCACCCTCCAGGGAATAGGCAAAAGGGCCATTGCTTCTCCCTGAAGCGTAGGCCACCCCAAAATACATGATGCTGACGAGTGCATGCCAGCAAAGGATGCTTCTGGTCTGCCTTCAGGTCTGATTCCTGAGCTTCTGAGACTGCCTCCTTTGGTGAACATGAAAGGACTCCCAGTTAAAGTTGTGGTTAGTTATACCCTGCTGTAAATGTTCTGTGGTAAACAGATTTATAACTACTCACCCATTCACTTCAGGTTAGGAACCCTTGGAAATGCAGGGCAGGAATAGCCCACCCAGCACGAGCCCATCTGGCCCTGATATAAATCGACTGCATCATCTAGGGCACCGATCCTATATGCCTCTTTTAATGAGATTGACTTTACAAGTCTTATTAAACTGTGTGCTTCAGCCAATGTACTCCTGCCACTATTTGATTTATGACAGTGTGCATGGTTCAGTAAACATGCCCTTTGGTTTATTCATGTACTGATGCATTCTGAATCATTGTCTGTCTATATTTGTGTGTTCTTTCTCTTCCCTCTTGCCCAGAGCAAAACAGTTTCTAGCATCTAAAAGTCAGTAATTTCTTCAAAGTGATTACAAAGAAGATCTAAATGACCAAAAAGCTGCATGTCATACCACTAGCAAAGTTATTAGGGATTTTACTAGTATGGATAACTTTTCAACCCAGTTTGCTGTTTTGTTTCAGTTAAGCTGGTAATATCTTCCCTTATGGCTAGAGGCTCTTAACCTTGGGTCCATGAAGTCGTTTTTTAAATACTTTGATAGCTGTGTTTCAATATAATTGACTTCCTTTGTAAATCCTATATATTTTATTATATGTTTTAAAAACATTATTCTGAGAAGGCGTCTACCCGCTTCACAGACTGACTACTCAGGGAGTCCATGACACACAAAAAAAGTTAAGAACCTTTCCTTCAGATCTTTATGATAATCTGTACTAATAACCTGCCACTTGTTGTTAATATCATTATAGTGCCACTATAATAGCCTATTATAGTGAACTGAACATCCTGTGTAACAGATAAATTGGCATCACGGATAGAGAGCTGACCAGAGTCAAGAACACTTGGATTCTAGCCCCACCTCTGAAACACAGTGCCCATGTGATCCTTGCCAAGTATCTTCACTTCTCAGTGCCTTAGGCAACTGTTTAAGAATAAAAGTTGCAGAAAAGGTGATGACCTTCAATGGTAAAGGTAGTTTTCTCTATCAATGAAACCACAGGTTTAGTCCCCATCCTTATAGTACCAATATATTTTCCCTTCAACAGGTGATTAAGAATATGTCACATTTGATTTTGTCACCTCAAAAAAAATTCTTCATAGAAATAATGTAACTTGGAACTTAAAAAAAACTTGAGTTATGTGGGAAGTAGGACTTGAATGCAAAAGTTTGATTTTTTGGTAATTTTCCAGAATCATTCACAAAAGTCGATGTGCATCTGATTTTGGAATGCTTCCTGAAATACCCTCCATCACTTCTGTCTCTGCTTTTAGCAGCAGCAGATTTACCTTTCCAGCTGAAAACACTCCTCTTCCTATGGTACCAAATATCTCTGGTATGAACAAGCAGAACACTGCACAGCCTGAGGTATTACTGCACTTTCTGTAGAAAATAAAGGATTTCAAATGTTTCCTCTACTTTTGGGGGACAAAGTACAGTATAGCTGAAGAGCACTCTATTTAGGTTCAGGGGACCTGTGTTTAAATGGTAGTTCTGTCACTTATTACCTATGTTCCCTCTCTGGGTCTCAGTTTCTTCACCTATAAAATGACTTAGATAATCTTAAAGATTCCCTTGAATTCTAAAATCCTAGCATCCTAAGAGGAGAAAAATTTCTCTCTATTTATACTTTACAAAAATAAGATATGTACTTTATTTTATTCACCAGGGAAAAATATACCAAAAATAAAAACAACAAAATCACTGCTTATTACCCAGAACAAAACTGAGACTCACGAGTATAATTTGTATTATAAGCATTTCCTTGGACTCTTTCCACAGACTGTAAGTGAAATGCAAGTTAAGAAATGAGTTCAATATCAATGACACAGCCTGAGGAGAAGCCTGATACTGTTATCATGATCACTGAGGATGGTTTCTAATGCTTACTGCATCAAAGTGACAGTAAACAAAATCCACTTTAATTAGTGGTATTCTGAAATGAAAGATCTTATGAAAAGAAGAAAGGGAAGGAGTGAGGAAGTAAGACAGCCAGGAAGTGGTGCAGAGGTCTAGTTCTCAGTAAGATGAGACTAAAGTTTACCTATTGGAGCTGTGTGACCCAGAAGCAGAGAGGATTAAAGTTAGCATGCAGCATCAGAAATATGTTCATATAAAAAATCCACAAGATGTGTTCTGTAGTTGGAATCTGATAAAAATGAATGCTCCAAAGGGTTAAACAATACCTCAGCTCCACCCATCCACTTTGGCTCATCAGGAAATTCGGCACACAAAATATCCTCTGCTTGATCAGTCCCCAAAACATGGTAGAATAGCTTCTGGTGAAGATTTGTGGATGTCTCAGTGCCTGAAAGAATTAAGCAATTCAGTTTAAAGCCATCATCTATGATCTATTCTATTCATTCCAGATAATGCCCTACATTTAGAAAGCTGAGTAATGTATCCACCACTATTTTCTACCCATCATACAGATGGGAGTTAGCCCAGACATTATTTATACTTAATTGCTGAGTGTTATGAAATAGCATTTAGCCTAATACTTTTTATTCTATAAAAATAGCAACCCTACCTGTTAAATGAAAATAAAATTGATATAACATCCTCATATAACCAACTTGTGGTTTATGTGTTCCATTCCAGACATTTGTAATAAGACCACTTACAGCACTGCCTTTGGTATTTCAAAGGACCCTGCCATCTAACAGCATGAAAATGCATTTGAAGTACTTTTGATAAATAGTACAGCCTAATCAGGAGTAGAAAAGGACACCAGCATTCTCAAGCTCAATCATCACTAACCATCATTATTACTGTAATGGAAGATTAAGAGTAAATAATAACTGCGATTCTTTTCACAATTACAAAATTACTCTTTGCAACAGACCATATGCCAACTACACACATTTGATATAGCTGGTAATTTCTAAATTTCCAACATCTCTTGAGCACTTTGCACCCATAACATGGGTAACTGTTGCATAGCAACCAAACATCTTACAACCAACATTCTTGTCCTGCTGCCCAATGAGCTCTCTTTTACTTCAAAGGCAGCCTTTAGACAAAGATGTTGCAAGAATCCAACCCACAGAAAGTAAAAGCTGAAAGCAAAGGAAAAACACTATGACACTCATGGTCAATATAGGTGGAAAAACCAGTGATTTCTGAAACATGACAAGGGTACAACTTTTACTGTGATGGTTCCTCCTATCAAGAGGTAACAAGCAAGCCATGATCCTTCCTCACTGCAGAAAGAGGAAAAGGAAGAGTAGATAAGTCTACTTGAGATGATGACATTTCATAATATCTTTCTAACATATTACAGGTATGTTGATGTTCAAAGAAGAGCAGGTAAAGATGTGCTGTAACGAACCTAAAACATGCTTGCCTCCAGCAATGCCACTACCAAAACCAACACTAAGGAATGCAAGGTTTTGTAATAATCATATCAAAACTCTCCTGGACAGTATAACTGGTGCTCTGGGAAATACTACCCTAGACTGAAGTAAGTTTGGAAGATACTTAGCTATTTTTGTCATTAACTGCTCCAAAAAGTCTCCTTTTGTGATGTGAATCATTTCCACCATGATCTTACCATCACTTTTTCCATCCTGTTTGGGATAGCAGTTGTAGAACATCCCCTTTCCATCATGGGTCCAAGCCATGCAACTGAACTTGACTCTTTCTAGAACATCTGGAAGATCCTTGGGTCCATCAACTTTCATAAATTTGATAGTTACCCAGTCTGAACCACTGGAACTTAGGCCATAGGCAAAATATTCACCATCTTCACTGAATGCATAGCCTGTGGGATTATGAGGAAAAAAGTCAGCAGAAGCACACAATATTGTTAGAATTTTTCAACATACCCTTTGTGCTCTGGACCAAAACATTTTCCTATTATTGGTATCTTTACACCGATCTCAGGTATAAAATACATATTTAAAGTAAAATATTTCTAAGATTTTTTTTTTAGAATTTATACTGTAAAGGGAATAAGACAACAGCTTCGGAATTAATGAGTGAATTATGATGCATATAAAAAAAACTATTTGTAGCCGCTGTGTAATTTAGAGAATGGATTACAAAGTGACTGAGATCTCTCTTCATAACATCATTTCCCTAAGCATTCAAACATTAAAGCATATGACCCATTAGCTCTGACTATAAAAGTCTAGGTTTAAAGCAAAAATAAACATTTAAATGGTGTTCACTCCAAATGGAAAAAAGAAAAGAAAAACAGCATTGTTTGCTGGTTGGTGGTACCGTGGTTAGTTTTATAGGATCATGGGAAGATAGAAAGAGTCAATCAACGAGCAAAGTGTGTGTGTGTGTGTGTGTGTGTGTGTGTGTGTGTGTTTAAATGCTCCTTGAGGGCATTTTCATTTTTATCTTAGCATATACAATGTCTTGCACAAATAGGTGGTTAATATCTATTGAACTGAATCGTAACTTTTTCCTTCAGTTTTCATTTAATTTTAATGGTTAATAACTTAAAATATTTTATACATTTATGCTAACATATAATTATAATGACATATACTATGTTCTATATTATAATATGTATCATAATAACACAATTTAATATATAATATTTGCAAATATTTCTAACTGTCTATATAACCCCGTAGTGTCATGGCACCCACAGCTGGAATTCAATTAAGAATAATGGAACTGGAAATTTCTCTTTTTGTCTAGGTTATCTAATAGGTGAAAGCTACAACAAAAAAAATTTATGGTTTCAGACATTTTGTATCTTTTTACATTGACTTTCTGGTCATAGGAAGTTGACTTAGTTGAAAAGGAAAATTTCACCTTCTAAATGATCTCTGCCATAGACTGGTGGTAGGACCACCAGTCAATAGAGCGTATCAATAGAACTTTCTTTTCTTTCTTTCTTTTTTTTTTTTACAATCCAGCAATATAGGCTTTATTATTTCTAATACATTCCATTCCATCTCCTGACTTCATGCCTTTTCTTTTTTTTTAAATTTTCAATTAATTTATTTTGAATTATCAACAATCACTTCCATAAGCTTCTGAGTTTTAAATTTTTCTCCCCTCTCTCCCTACTTCCCTCCCCAGTACGGTGCGCAATCTGATATAGGCTATACATATATATTCCTATTAAGCATATTTTCACATTAGTGATATTGTAGGTAAGAATTAGAACCAATAGGAGGAACCACCAGAAAGAGGCAACAAAACACAACAGAAGAAAAAAAAATAGCAAATAGTATGCTTTGATCTGCATTCAAATTCCATAGTTCTTTTTTTGGATGTGGATAGCCCTTTGGGCATAGTTTCAAATTGCTCTCCAAAATGGTTGGATCGTTTCACAACTCCACCAACAATGCATTAGTGTTCCAATTTTTCCACATCTTCTCCATTTTCCTGTTTTGTCATGTCGGTCAATCTGATAGGTGTGATGTGGTACCTCAGAGTTGTTCTGATTTGCATTTCTCTAATCAATAGTGATTTAGAACATTTTTTCATGACTATAGATGGCTTTAATTTCTTCATCTGAGAACTGTCTGTTCATATCCTTTGACCATTTATCAGTTGGGGAATGGCTTGTATTCTTATAAATTTGACTTAATTCTCTATATATTTTAGAAATGAGGCCCTTATCAAAGAGACTGGTTGTAGAAATTCTTTCCCAATTTTCTACCTTCCTTCTAATCTTAGTTGCATTGGCTTTGTTTGTGCAAAAACTTTTCAATTTAATGTAATCAAAGTTAGCCATTTTGCATTTTATAATGTTCTCTATCTCCTGTTTGGTCTTGAATTCTTCTGTTCTCCATAAATCTGATAGGTAAACTATTCCCTGCTCTCCCAGTTTGCTTACAGTATCAGCCTTTATATCTAAATCATGAACCCATTTTGACTTTATTTTGGTATGTGGTATGAGATTTTGGTCTATGCCTAGTTTCTGCCATACTCTTTTCCAGTTTTCCCAGCAGCTTTTGTCAGAGTGAGTTCTTATCCCAGAAGCTGGGGTCTTTGGATTTATCAAACAATAGATTACTATAGTCATTGACTACTGTGTCTTGCATATTTAACCTATTCCAATCAATACACCTTTCTAAGTCCCAATGTCTTCATTTATAAAATGAGTGGAATGGACTAGATTAGCAATGTCTAAGTTTCTCAGTAGTGATCAGAAATTAACATAAAGCTCAAAATTCTTATGTATGCAGGCCACACAGATTTCCATTTTAGCTTTTTAATGAAAGAGAACATATTGTTTAAAAAAAAAAAAAGCAAAGTGGGCCCAAACAATGTAGTTTGGCCACAGCAAGAAATTTCAAACTGTTAGACCCTACTAGTCTAATTTATTGAATGCTAAGTATTTTGGTTGTTTTGTTTTTAAATCAATAATTATCTCAAATAGGGTATGGCAAGCAGCAAGCATTAGGCAGTTATGTTAGATGCCTAGGAATCAGATGATTTCTAAGGTCCCTTAGAGCTCTAACATTCAATGATGCTATCATCATTCAATAATTACAAAGCTAAAAATGTTTTGATTGGAATAGCAACACATTATCCACTGAGCCTTAATCTTAAATGCAACGGAAATTCTTTATATTTTTCCTTTTGAGATTATCACCAATATGTTTTTGTTTGTACTTAGCTATTCCTGTGCTGTTTGCCCCATTAGATTGAGAAGTCCTTGAGAACAGGGACTGTTTTTTGGCCTTTCATTACATCCTCAAATGCCAAATTAAATGAGGTAACTGTGTATTAAAACTCCAGACACAAATTCAAGCTGAGATTTCACTTTCAACACTGCTTAGTAATTGTCAATTATATATCTGGCACATATTAAATGAACAGTAGTTCAGAAAAAGGTGTTATTGGAGAAAAAGACTTCAAAGTGGTAATTCATTTGCAGGCAAAAAAGGATTTCTCAAAATATCTGATAAAACAAGGGACTATGACCACCTTCCCAGTTTTTCAAGAACTCCTCTTGTGTGCCAAATCTCGAATTCTGGAAGACTGAATCTATGCCAGCTGCTCTTCCAAAAAGCAAAAGAGGCTACAAGGAATATGCTGAATCAACTGTTTTTCACTGACAAGTATGCTAGAATTTCATACCAAATTAAAATTTCCCACCTTCTACTGGATAACCCTTAAGAGTATATGAGGGTGACCAGAAATACCTACTCTTTCACCTAGGATTGTCAGTCTATCATAGGTCAAGCCTGGAGCAATATGTCTTCCCCATCAGCTGGTGAGAGAGGTCTCGTCAGAAATAATCAAGAGAAGCAGAACAGCATAGTGGATAGAGCTACCTGAAAGTCCTTTAACTTCTCGGTGCTTCAGGAAACTATAAAACTATAATTTTGCAGATGAGCTGCTGACGTACATTGACAGAGGGCATTTCGACATAGGGAATTCCTTGTATCAAAGAAATCACAGGTGTGGCCCAAAAGAAAAAATAACTATCAAAGCCTATTTATTAATTTTTCTTTAAAACTCTATACCCTTATAATATGAAAAAATGCTCTCAATCACTACTGATTAGAAAAATGCAAATCAAAACAACTCTGAGGTTCCACCTCACACCTATCAGATTAGCTAATATGACAGAAAAGAAAAATGATAAATGTTGGAGAATATATGGGAAAATTGGAACACTAATGCATTTCTTTGGTGGAGTTGTGAATGGATCCAACCATTCTGGAGAACAATTTAGAACTATGCCCAAAGGGCTATAAAACTGTGCATACCCTTTTTTCCAGCAATACCACTATAAGTTCTATATCCCAAAGAGATCACAAAAAAGGGAAAAGGACCCACATGTACAAAAATATTTATAGCAGCTCTTATTGTGGTGGCAAAGAATTGGAAATGGAGGGGATGACCATCAATTGGGGAATGGCTGAACAAGTTGTGCTATATGAATGTAATGGAATACTGTTGTTCTATAAGAAATGATGAACAGGTGGATTTCAGAAAAACCTGAACTTACATGAAATGATGCTGAGTGAAGGGAGCGGAACCAGAAGAACATTACACACAGCAACAGCAACATTGTGTGATGACTAACTATGATAGACTTAGCTATTCTCAGCAATACAATGATCCAAGACAACTCCAAATGACTCATGATGGAAAATGCTAACCACATCCAGAGAAAGAACCACAGAGTCTGAATGCAGATCAAAGCATACTATTTTCACTTTTTTTCCTGTTTTTTTTTTCTTTCTCATGGTTGTTTCCTTTTGTTCTGATTCTTCTTTCACAACATGACTAATGTGGAAATATGTTTAGCATGATTGTACATGTATAACCTATATCAGATTGCTTGCTGTCTTGGAGAATGGGGAATGGAGAGAGGTAGAAAAAATTTGGAATTCAAAATCATACAAAAATGACTTTCGAAAACTATCTTTATATGTAATTGGAAAAAAAAAATAAAATACTATTAAAAGGAAAAAAATCTGCAGCCTCAGGGAGGACAGCAAGGTGTCCCACTGTCAGAGGAATAGCCTTGTAGCAATTTGAATTACACCAGCAAAATGCAGACTTGGTAAATCTGGTCACCCTATCATTCTTGAGACGAGTTAGGTCACTGCTAACACAGCAGAAAAGATTTCTTTCAAAGGCTGCTACTCTTTTCCTACATTTTCAAGCCAAAAACTATGACTGCTCAACTAACAGTCCATCTTCCTAAGTGTGAGACATTTCTTTCATATTTCATTGTATGAAATTTTCCCTCCCTACACTTAAAGGCCTGCCTCTAGGTTTTTTTCCACATCACAAGAATGAAAGACACAGAGCTAAACAGGCCTAAGTATCTGTGGGTAATAAAAACAATTCTACATATTATGAAAATCATTAGAATAGCCATGGCCCAACACGATGGGTCACTTAGATTCAAGTGAGGTATAGCCCTTCTCTCTGGATACCCCAACATCCCTATTTCCCTGTACCAAGGCATTAATTGCTGTTTGAACAGCTTGTCCTGTACAAAGGACTAACTTTAAAGCACCCTATCACTGAACTGCAACCAAGGTAGGGAGCCAGTTCTAACAGGAGAAGGAAAGAGAATGTGTTTATTTTTTCCTATGTTTGAGACATGCTTTTGGGGCAGCTAGGTGGTGCAGTGAATAAAGCTCCAACCTTGGAGTCAGGAGGACCTAAGTTCAAATCTAGCCTCAGACACTTGATACTTACTAGCTGTGTGACTTTGGGCAAATCACTTAACCCCAATTGCCTCACCCCCCCCCCCCAAAAAGACATACTGTTCTTTAACTTCCTATGCAAAGCATATGAATGATTCCAATTTCTACTTCATACCACAATATAGAAAAACGTGACTTGATACTGTGTTTTGATTACATCACATGAAATTTTATTTTCCTGATATGGAATGAACATGCGCGCGCGCACACACACACACAAAGAACTGACTAATAATCCACATTCCCAATAATACAGAAGCCTGTATTAGCTTTTTAAAAAGCACTGGATATGGAGTCAGAGGGCCTGGGTCCTAATCTTGGCTCAGATACTTATGAACTAGGACCTCTTACAAGCCAATTAATCCCTCTAGGTCACAGTTTTCTCATCTGTACAACTGAATAATATGATTTGTAAGAGTCCTTCCAACTCAGATCTAATTCTAAGCTGTTATAAATTCAACGAGATGTTCTGTAAGGCTTGCTCACCTCGAAGAGCCACAGTGCCATCATCAGAAAGTTTGTTTGGATCAAGGAATACCCTGGCTTCATCATCTAAGGAATCCTGTACATATAATACTCGTTGGTTCTGCAGGCCTGTATTATAAAAATGAAAATACCTGGAAGACAGATAAGATCATTATGTAGTTAAGTTTTGTTAATATACCTATATCTAACACACATAAACAAAAAAACCTGCAGCAAAAACCAAATTTTACGAATCATACAGCTCAGGTAGAAATCTACAGGTGCATAAGTAATCACCTGACATAGCTGCTTCAGGGCTGATACAATGCACTACTGCAAACATGTGATAGGTAGTCAACATATGCGCAATGACTTACGGTAAATTGAATTGCTATTTGTCTTACTCTTCCTCAGAATCTGGATGCAGATTCTTGTCACCTGGCAAACATTTTTCTACTCAATTATTTTTCAGGGACAGTTTTATAACTGGAGAAGGATCTCATAGGCCAAAGAGATGTTACTCTCACATTATAAAATTCTATTTTTGTAGAACCATCTTTCCATATCTTAGGAAAATAATTTTCAATAACAAAAATAAAATCCCACATACCTTTTTCCTTTCTTGAAATGGCAGCTATACTTGGGATAGTCATATAATTCAGTCATTCTTTCTTTGTATAAGCCTCTAACAGGGCACTGCTCAAGAAAGGGCACTGTTATCTTATTCTGGGCCTCTACAAAAGCCTGGATTAAAAAATAAAATTGGATACAAAATAAGTCAAATACAAAAGTTTCCAATAACAAATGCCATCCATCAACACAATCAAGGCATTAACAAAAGCTACTTATCCTTTCCTTATAGAGAAACCTATACAAAGAGATACACACAAACATAAAATAAAGATCAGGAGTAGAATTTATTAGGGGAAAAAAAAGCAGGGGTGGTAATCACGACCTCAGACATAGTTAAAGCTAAAATAGATTTAATCAAAAGAGAAAAATAGGGAAACTACATATATGTCAGCCATATTAATATTGTTTTAGACTATTTAAAATAACTAGACAGTATAAGGTTAGAATATTGCTGTGGTGTAGGAAATAGCGAGTTGGTGGACTTACATGGAAGGACTTGGACTTATGAAGGAAGATGCTATCTACCCTCAAAGAAACAGAGGACAAGCAAGTAAAGCACAGTCTTACATAGATGCATATGAATGTATATGTCTATATACGAGTATAATTATAGATATCTAAGTATAAGTGTGTGTGTGTGTGTGTGTGTGTATACACACACACACATATACACACACACAGATATATCTGCATTTAGTTGTAGCCTCCTTGGGGGAGGTGAGGAAGAAGGGGGGAAAAAAAGAACAAAATAAAAAGTGCCCAGCAGAGAACAAAAGAAAACTAACAAGGAAGAAAAGAAAAGATGAACAGCTCTGAACACAATAACAGTATTTATTATATAGGCTTTCTTGAAATGGAAATTTATTTATTTTGCTGTATAAAAAGATAATATTCCTTTTTTCCAGATTACAAATATGGAAACATGTGTCTATGTGTATGTATATCTATATTCACACACATATTATAGTACAGGACGTATCAAGCACAAAAAAGAAATTGTCATTTTCACCAGTTATTTATATTCACAGGCATCACTCCTGTATAACATACAGCATCATATCACTCACTGGAAATCTAGCATCGGTCCATCAGATACTGATCACAGCTTGTCATTCTTGTCACTATAGCCAAAGTTTACAATAATAAAAAACCTGTACATTTCTTTGTTTTAACATTTCTGTTACATCTGATATACTCTGAAAAAAACAAATAAATAACTGACAAGGTTTTACCAAGTACTAAGCCTGGTGAAATTCATGCAGAATAATTTGGAGGCATGGGAAAGCCTGTTATGGAATAAAATACTGAAAAAGGAAAATTATAACAAAAATCAGTGCCTTGATTTTAGTTGACCTATATATATTTTACCTTGGGTGAATGAGTATTTCTTTAATGCTAACTAACCCATCATGGGCCACTTCTAGTTGTGAAGCTTCTTAAAGCAATATAATAATGATATAATCTTAAATATATTGTTAACCATAACAACCATGTATCACAGGGAAAAAAAATTCAAAAAACTGGCAAGTGGCACAAACATTGGCTTCAAACATACCATAAAAAATGACCTGACGATGGAGTGGCACTTTGTCTTACATACTCCTTTCATTTTCTTCTCAAAAACAAACAAACAAACAAACAAAAATATCACTTTCTATTTGGAAAGATAAGAATTCTTAAGCAAAAGTTCACAACAGTCACTCTTTAATACAAATAGCTCTCTGTCCAAATAATACATTAAACATTTTTTCTAGTCTGTCTATATATTATGATTTGAAAGAGGAGACAAACATCCTTTCCAAATAAAGTAGCCACTGTAGTTCCTTCCATCCTTGTTGTGTCCCTTCTTTAAGTCTTGCAGGCTTTCCTTTTTTTGGGGGGGGGGCAATTGGGGTTAAGTGACTTGCCCAGGGTCACACAGCTAGTAAGTGTCAAGTGGTCTGAGGCCCGATCTGAACTCAGGTCCTCCTGACTTCAGGGCCTGTGCTCTATCCACTGCGCCACCTAGCTGCCCCGAAGGCTTTCCATTCTTAAAGAGTTCTCCATCACCCTTTCCCAGGCACATAGAAATATCTCAGGTGAGGGACTATGTAACTGTAGCGATGGGGAGTATCCTCTACTAAGAAAAACATTATCAGCTAACTCTTTAGTGGGAATCACTGGGCACCTTACTGAGAGGAAGGCCTAAGGAATTATCAAAAGCTATGCATTTAGTTTGAGTTTTAGTACCAAATGCTAACTTCAACTGCTTCAAAATCGTGTCTGAATTGGTCAGACTGCCTGTCAGTTTTCCTGGGGTTGTTGATTTGACAAAAAAAAAAGGGGGGGGAGGGATCGAGGTGAAAGAAAGAGGATAGCATTCCACTTCTAGAGACAGAAGCTGCAATCTATCTACTTATTGTCATATTTGACCAAGCAAACTCCAACCCATGGGTTCAAAACCCACGAATGAAACTATTCAACAGGGCTTTGACCATTGTAAGAAGTCACATGGTTCAGTTTGCCTAATAAGATTTGTAAATATTGTATTGCACAGAAATTATGGCTTAACCATACACTGTTAACTTCTCTCACACTGTTAATTTCTCTCAGGTGACAGATATACATAAAAATCATTCAAGTTTTACCTAGGTAAGATATTAAAATTTATTGAAACCGACACTGAAACATGTCCATTCTATTTGCTGCTAATTTTTGTAGTAGCAATTTAATATTAACAATGTTTTAAAACTGTGTTGAGAAACTTTAGTTTCATCAAAGACAGAGATGAATTAGTAATGTAGCCATCCTTTTTTTTTTGTCAAAACGAAATGGAAATTTATTGCTGTATATTTTGAATCCTCTCATGTTCTGCTGTGCACACGGCAATGCTGTTTTTCTTTTCTTATTTTGTATTTAAGTTTATAGTGTTTCTTTTTCTTCCCTTATTGTGTATTTAAGTTTTAGTATTTAAGTTTAAAATAAATTAATAAAAAAAGAAATTCTAAGTAATTACTACATTTTTGCTTCCAATAGTTTACCACCACTTACCCCACAGATCTCAGCTAAAATTTTAAGAATGACCATGCCCAGCCCAAATAGCTGCCCAAAAACAATGTTCAATCTCCTAGTAATCTCAGATTCCTTTGTAATAAACAGTAGAAGAACCACCAATCCAAATTATTTTCTATGACTTTATAAAGCTGGATGAGGTGATCTATTGGTGTCACCTTTGAGAACTTGGGTTAGAGTAGAGTGTTTTCACAGAAAGCTCTGCACACAATGATACTTCAAATATAAGGGATACTTCCTACCTGTGTACCCTTGCACTCAGCTCCCCGACTCCTCCCTGGACTTCTAATCTTATTTCTCTTCTCCTACCTGGTCATTCCCTCCCTATCCTACTGCCCAGCTCCATCCTCTCAGGCAGCAGGACTACAACCTTATCAGCTCTCTGAAAGGTCAGCAGCAAAGCAGTTACTGAAAAAAACACTGCCTTCCAGAAATGTCCACCTAAAGGTGAGTATGTAGGGAGAGTACTAACAACCAGGATGGCAGATGAGAAAGTGGATAGAAAGTCTGTGGATATAATATAGCTTTAAAATAAAGGTGTCTGCAAGAAAGATACTGAAATGATCTAAAAGAATTCGTGCATCCCCCAAAATGGTCTGCTTAGTCTGCAGGAATAATTTATAGTCTGGCTGATTATGGTGAAAAAAAGACAGGAGAATAAGAGCAGGGAAATGTTTTAAGAAGATAGGATGTGAAGGGGGGGGTGGGAAGGAAAGTTAAAAATTTAGGATCTGAGATTTATGGTCATACAACATTATCTTTCTACTTTTCCTCTCATGATTCTGAAAAAGAATTAATATTAAAGTGGGTGGCTTAAATTGCTAAAGCAGACTCCATGCTATAAATGTCAGCAATGCGGTATTTTAAAAGATTTTCTAGCACACTAAAAGGATTTTGTAAAATATTCACTACTGAGCCAAATCATGCTTTATGCAACTAGCCTCTTTTAAAAAAAGCTATTCACCCTCCAAAATTGAACTCTGAATATTTGAAGTTTCTCATACTCTGAATCAACCAAGTTTGGTTTTCTTCTCCTTTCCTCTCTACCACTCTTTGGTTTGGGATATTTTGCTGATAGAAAAAATTACTTAAAAACCATTGATCTGATTAGAAAGGCCCTACAAGGCATTCCCAAGTTTGATTTAAGCAAAATTTATACCATTTGGGAGACTTGCTAGAACTATAAGCCAGGTACATCAATTTCTTCCCCTGTAAAACAAATGAGCTGAATTAGCTAATTACTAAGATTCCTTCCAGCTGTGTTCTATCCCCCCTGAGTTCAAATCCAACTGGACCAAACACCTGACACTTACTAGCTATGTGACCCTGGGCAAGTCACTTAACCCCAACTGCCTCACCAAAAAACAAAAAAACAAAAACAAAAACAGATGTATGTGGTCTGTAAAAGGCAAAGTACAGCAGAACAGTTACCCATCCTGTTCTGGATTAAATTAATCTGTAATTAATCACATTCACTTTTGGGGAGCTTCCACATTGCAGTGTTTATTTCACATTAAGCTTACTAGTAGTCCACTAAAAACTCTAGATATTTTGCACATGAAGGGAAGGGCTACGTCTTGCCCATCCTGCATCTATAAAACTGATTTTTTTTTAACCTAAGTACAGACTTTGTTATTTTTTTAAAATTTAATGTTATATTTAAGACATCCTTCTTAAGTTATCACAATATTTTTGGTTCCTGATGCTATGTGTCTGCTATTCCTTCCAGTCTTGTACCATTAGCAAATCTGATAAGTGTGCCAAACTCTGCCTCCTTCTAAGTTACTAATTAAAAAGAAAGCAGCATAGCTTCAGGCCCTCCCCTAGAGTCTGCCTTTCCTTAACTGCTCCTTGGGTCCAGCTGGTCATTCAATCAACACTGACCACTTAACAATGCAATCACCTCACCCATCTTCTCCATCTTAACTACAAGAATGGCATGAGAACCTAGCAAAGACTCAGCTGAAATCCAGACACACTACATTTACAGCATTTCCCTAAAATAGTAGACTAAGCACTTTCTTTTTTTATTTTGATTTATCAACAATCACTTCCATAAGCTTTTGAGTTTTAAATTTTTGTCCCCCTCCCTCCCTAAGACAGCTCACAATCTAATGTAGGACTAAGCACTTTCAAAAAAATAAATGAAATTAGTTTTTCATGACCTGTCTTCAACGATGCCAGCCAGCCCCTTTTCAAAATGTTCATTAGCCAACCCTTTAATTATATGTTTTAGAACACTAAGCGGAAAAGAAAGCAAGCTTACAGTTTGCAGACTCTACCCTTTTCCCTTTCTTGAAAATAGGGAAAGTATTTGACCTTTTCTAGGCTTGAAACATCCCCTTCCCTTTTCCCATAATCTTTCAAAGTTCACTGAAAATAGCCTAGCAACATTTGCAATTCATTCAGAACCAAGGATGTAGTTCATCTGGCACTGATGAACCAAATTAATTGAGGGAATCCAGGTACTCTCACCATTTTCTCATTCATCATGAGTTTCAACTCCTTAATCAGTTTTATTCAGTTCCTCCCAGTTCAAAGATCACTGTCCTTGGCAGAGAAACAAGAAACATAAGAATTGAGTAGTTCTGCCTTCTATCCATTATCCCATCTGACCCAAACAGCGACCCTGATCCTTTTTTAACCTTTCTCACCCTCAACATTGTTAAGAAACCCCATTTTGTTGTCCTTAGAATTCGTCACCAATTTTCTGCAAGTCAGGTGATCTGCCAAGGTAACACAGTTAGCTAAAAGAGCTGTGAGTAGAAGAATTGAGGGAGGCAGGATAAGAAGAGATTGAGTGACTTCTGGGAACATAATACTTGAACAAAAATAAGGAATCCAGGATGGTGGTGACTTTTTTTCCCCTTAAAAACAATTTTTCCCAGTAATTGAGGTTTTTTCTTACTTTACATTCAGACTCTGCTAGACAAGGTAGCAGAGCCCTGCTTGTAAGGGGGCAATGGGCTCTGAAAACCAGGGAAGAATGGGCAAGAGGACTGTCAGCAGACCTGAAGCAAAAGCCAAAGGCATGAAGGGGATGAACTGGGGAGAAAAGGGGGAAGGGAAGAGGAAGGGAAATGGAGAGCTTTGGACGCACTAGAAGCCCGACTTGGCTAGGCCATGGTAGATGTGTGCATGGGGTGGGAGGTGGCGGGGCATGTGACTGACTAAAGGAAAGGTCCCCACCCAATGAGGCCTAGCTATCCCACCATCTATTACGTTCCGTTTCCAAGGGGGCTGGAATGATCTGGAGAGAGTGCAGGAAAGTTTTTCCTTAGCTTACTCTAAACTTTTTTCACTATCTTCCTGCTATCAAAACACCCAGGACCTTGAACTCCAAATGTAAAGACTAATACTGTGATCATCACTACACAAACAAATCCCTTCCTCTTAACTACTTTCACTAGATAGGTTTGTGACCCCAGAAGTCAGAGTGGCTTTATTGCTTATTTTTTTAACTGAACCCTCCTACCTCACATTCTATCCTGTAATAGTTTGTCCCTACCCTAGAAAAAAACATCCTGAAACATTCTGGAAAATTCTCCTGGCCACATATCTTTTAAGCAAGACCTTCATGACCAATATGACAGGCAAAAAACCAACAGCCAGACAGTGATGCTGCCAAGTCACCACTGACCCAGAGATCCATGCAAAAATAGCTCTAATAAAATTTTAAAACTTTTCCTCTCTTCCACCTTACTACACCACTGTAAGAGAAAGGTCTAATGTAAAATTTTTTCAGTGAGCAAACAGAAAACTTTTCAAATGAGGAAATTTCCCTGGCAACATCTTATACAGGTTCTAAATTTTGTGCAACAAGAAACAGTTACCTTATTCTTCCCTGTCAGTCTCTCCCTCTCTCCTTTAAAGGAATGGTCCTTTTACATTTCCCCCAAAACACTGCATTTACTCTAAAGTCCTTTCCTTATTTGTAAAATGAGGGAAGTAGTCTAGATGACCTTTAAAATCTCTTCCAGCTATCAATATATATGAGATCCTTTGAACACCACCCAGCCTGGATTAATTTGCTAATATCCAAAATGAAGTCCAATATGCTGTGATTACTCTTATTCTGAACATATCTCTATGAGTCTTTCTGTCTTAATACAGTGCTAAATATGGAAAATTATTTACCTATGGGGAAATCAATGATATTACAAATAAAATCAAAATTTAAAAACCAACGAACAGACATTTACCAAATACCTATGTGTCTGGCACCCTACAATTCATCATTTGAGAGTCAGTGTGACATAGATGATAAGGTGCTAGACCTGGGTGTCAGAAAGACCTGGGTTTAAATCCTGGGAATAATAACACCACCTCACAGTACTGTTGGGAAGATCTAGTAAGACAAAATATAAAGAGCCCTGCAAACCTTAACATGCTGCATAAATGTCAACTATTATTTGTGATGTTTAGAACATATTCCCCAAGGACTCACCAGCACGTTTCAGTGTCTTTGGCAATTGTTCATAGCTGTCCCCTCTTTTCCTTAGTTACTACAATTCGAAAAATTTTTCCCACCAATTTTTATGCTAACTCTGCAACCTATGTTGGAAACTTAGGAATCATTTTTATTTAGTAAACTGTAGGAAAGAAGGATTGAAGAAAGATATTAAAATATATTATTAAGTGCAGAATAAAAGGAGGAAGATGTTTTACTATTTACTAGTTTAATATGTCTGTTAAAGGGACAAACCAGTTTGCCTAGTGTGATCAGCTTACATAAGTCAGTCTCACTATTTGCCCATGGGTCCTCATAACCCTTTTGGAGCAGAACTACATTTTACCCTGAAGGTAAATTCCACAAGAGATAAATGTATATAAATGTAAAAATATACTCAAAAAAACTTGTCTTTTTTCCTCTTTTCATGTTCTCTTTATTCTTCCTAACTCCCCTAAGAAAGCTCTCCTTTCCCAGATGGGTCAAATCTGGTACCTCTCCACCTACACCAAGACCTTGGGAAGCTCACCAAATAACTGACCAATGGCTCTGTTGCTTTTCCAGCACTCTGCATATTCTGAGTGAAAAGTTAGCCACATTGGCACCTGAATAGAGGGTCACTGGGATTATCCTCTACTGTAAAGAATATGACAGTGATCATTGAAGGAGTGGTTAAATTGAAAAATATCACTGAGAATGAATAAAAATTTTGTGAAGACTTCAGAAAGTAGGAGAGATGACTAATTTGCTGTTTCTCAAAGGTGACCTTGGGCTTTATTTTTAAAAGGGAAAAGAAAGAAGAAAATCTAAGAAGAGCTATCTCCTAATTGATAGTAATGAAATAAATACAAATGAAAGTGGAAAAGGAAATTTTAGGAGGAATAGGCAATTCTAGAACAATTATTAGGGTTTTTTGGAAACAGTTTATAACTTTATAAGCTCTCATTCATAATTCAAGAACATACAAAATTCCCTGACAAATGTAACCAGGTATTACTTTGTTTAATGATATTCTAATCATCAATATCAAGCAAGGCTTAAAATAGGGAATTATATGTTTGGCAAAGGTGTTTGCTATTGTAATGGAAAATGTCCTAAAAAGTTCAAACTAACGAGGATTCCCTACAGAAGGTGAGGGGCAGCTAGGAGTTGCAGTGAGTGGCATGAGTAAGTCAGGAAGAACTGAATTCAAATCTGGCCTCAGACACTAACTAGCTCCATGGCCCTTGGCACATCACTTAATGGTCTGCCTCAGTTTCCTCATCTGTACAATGAGCTGGAGAAGGAAATGACAAAACCTTCCAGGATCTTTGCCAAGAAAACTCCAAATGGGGTCAAGAAGAGCTGAACAGGACTGAAATGACAAGAGGAATAATAGATGGTAAAGTCCTTTAAATACCCCCCTTCACCGGTTAGAGAAGACAGTGTTAAGATTGCATTAAGCCCCAGAATTTTGTAAAACTTCCTCAGTGAGATTTTACCAGCACTCAAAAGAGATTATCCTAAATATTCCCAAAGGGAAAACAAACAAAACAAAAACAAAAAACCCAAAGGGACAGCGAATGCCTACTGTCCAACTGTGACATGTTTTGCTGAACAGCCTATCGAAGGAGCTCATCAGTATCTCAGACAGATATCACGTACATGCCTTATGCTAAAAAGGCACTTAATATTCATCTGTTGGATGAAAAGACCAATGAGGTGGGCCTAGAAATGAATAGGAGGTGAAAAAGGGGTGGACTTTATTTAGTGCTTTCAGTAAGCTTAAGCTACTTGTTGACACAAACAACAACATCCCTAGTGATGTTATATGGTTGTGAATCACAGAGTACCACAATTTCTGAATAGTCTAAATTGTAGGTGATCTGAAGGGCAATAGAGAGATGCATGATGGATTTTAGGCTGCATACAATATCCTAGCAACAAAAACCAGTGCATAAGAAATGATATAAAAGGCATCATACCTGAATGGTATGATCAGAAAAGGGAATGGACCAGTCAAGAACAAGAGGAAGAGGAAAAGACGGACTGCACAATTGCTGCATTAGTCCCTAATACATTAAAACATCTAGAGAAAGGACTCCAGGGATGCTGGATAGATCCATCATTAAAGAATTATAGCATGGGGGCAGGTAGATGGTGCAGTTGATAGAGCACTGGCCCTGAAGTCAGGAGGACCTGAGTTCAAATCCAGCCTCAGACCAAACACTTGACACTTAACGAGCTGTGTGACCCTAGGCAAGTCACTTAACCCCAATTGCCTTTTAAAAAAAAAAAAAAGAAAGAAAGAATTATAGCATGACACTGACCAGAATCACACAGAGTTAAAAGACATGGATAGGCTGAGATCTGCACCACTGGAGATTGAGATCTCCCATCATTGAGATCAAGGATCCATCCAGTGTATCAAGGCTAACTTTGTCTGTAGTGAAAAGAATGAATCAGAGGCAAAAGAGGCTAGAGAAAGGGAGGCCAATTAGGAAACATTTACAGTAGTCCAAGCATGAAGTGATGAAAGCCTAGACTATAATGAAGGACTGATAATGAAAAGGTTTATAGAACACACATTTAGAGCCAGAAGTGACCTCATAGGTAATCTAGTTCAAATGCCACATTTTATAAACGAGGAAACTGGGGCCCATAAAGGATAACTGACTTGTCCAAAGTCATACAGGTGCTAAGCATAAGAGGTAGGCTTTGATTCCAGGTCCTCTGGCTCCAGCGCTAGTATTCTTTCCATTGTACAAGAAATATTATAAAAGAGGAATCAATAGGACTTAGATGACTACCTAATTAGTCTGTGAGCTCCTTGAGTGGAGGAACTGTTTTTTTTTTTTTTTAACCTTTCTTTGTATCCCCAGCTCAGTACCTTAACGAATAATTGATTCACTAACTGACTGGATAAAGGGAAGAAATACTTCAAGTCAAGTGACTGGCAAGATGATAATACTTCTGATAAAAAAAAAAAAAAGGTTCTACATATGATGTCAGATTTTTTTAATATGTTAGCTTCAAACTGAGTTTTTTTTCCCCTTCTTTTATTTGTTTTCATAAGGGATGACTCTCTTCAAGAGGGAAAGGAGGGAAGGGATACATTGGAAAACATAGGTGATATAAAAACAAAATATTATAATAAAAATTATTTTAAATAAAGACATAAGAAGACAAGAGACAATGGCACATCTCTGGTTTAGAAGTGGCAATAGAAAGGAATAGACTAGCCCCACCTTATCTCTTATTGAGGCAAAAAGATCAAAGGGGAAAAAACTTTCCACTGGAGAGGACCTCAGGAGTTATGGTGTTATCTGGGTAAAGTCAGAGAGTTGTAGTATAAAGGAAAGAGTATGGTATTTATTAGTTTGAAACTTATCTCTGCTATTTATACCTATGTGACCATAATTCACCTCTCTGAGTCTCAATTTCCTCAACACAGATCAGGGGTTCTTAATCTAAGGTCCAAGGATAGATTTCAAGGTGTCCATAAAGTTGGACAGGGGAAAAAATGACAACTTTATTTTCATTAACCTCTAACTGAAATTTAGAATTTTCTTCAATTATGAACGTAGGCAACAAATATTATTCTGAGAATGGATCCACAGACTTCACAAACTGCCAATGGGGTCATTAACACACACACACAAAAAAACACCCATGTCCTGGGTGATTTCTAAGCTAAGGTAGCTTCTAACTCCGAATCATATGATATTTGGCTTTAAAGCAAAGCAGTTGATAGAATCCATGTAAGAAAGAATGTGAATAAAGGTAAGTTTACTCACAAAAGAGGTTTGACAGGAAATGCAGGATTGGGGTAGCAGAGGGGAAAACTGAAACGGAGAAGAATGGAGCTGAAATAGATTGGCATGAAAACCTAAGTAGGGGTAATAGTCAAAAGAAGTTAATAATAGAGGAATAAGAAGGAAGCTGATCAGGAAATGAAAACTGCCAACATCTGTAAAGCACTGTATGATTGACAAAATACTTTCCTCATAACAACTCTGAAAGACAGGTAGTTAAAATATTTCATTTTTAGAGAAGAGGACCTATCAGAACACAAAAGAATAAAACAACAAAAAGAATAAAAGGAGCTATGGGAAAACAGATACACTAGCACCAATCTTGGTGGAGCTATAAATGGTTCATCCATTCTGGAAAGCACCACGTTCAGAGGCACTAATCTTTGCACATCCTTTGACCCAGATATAACACTGCTAGGACTTTACCCCAAAGAAACAGAAGAAAGAGGAAAACGATCTATATGTACAAATATATTTATAGCAGCTCTTTTTGTGGCAGCCCAAAAATTGAAAACTAAAGTCGTGCCCTCCTATTGGGTAGATAAACGTAAAGGACTGCTATTATGCTCTAAGAAATGATGAAATAGACAATTTCAGAGGAAATCTTAATGATGCTGAGCAAGGTGAACAGAATTAGCAGAATGATTTATACAATAAGAACATTAATGAGAAAAACAACTTTGAAAGGCTTTAGAACTATGATCAATGAACTAATAAACCATGAGTTCAAAAGAATGAAGAGGAAACATACCACTCACCTCCTAACATAACACGATAAACTTAAAAGTGGAGAAAGATATATACGTTTTTGGACATGGCTAACGTGGGGATTTGTTTTAATGTACCAAATAGAAATATACTGAAGAATTTATTTGGGGATTAATGATTTCTTTTTTTGTTTGTTTGTTTTTTTAATTTGCTCAGTACGGGCAAAGGATAGTAGGAGGGACAGATTATTATTTTTTAAATATTTGTTACTTGAATCTTAGAGAAGTTAATCACCTTGTCCAGGTTCATAACTACTAAAGTAATAAAACCAATACTTGAACACAAGCGTGGTGACTCTAAGTTCAGGATTCTTCTCATCAGATCACATACCCCCTCAAGAAGGAAGGAAGCATGTAAATGTCAAAGGAAGGAAAAATGGTGATTATCAGGGGTTGGGGGTTGGGAAATGGGAAGGGGAGAAGTAATTCAGTCACCCATTAATCTCAAGCTTCCCATGCTACAAGGCTGATAGGGCATTCCTCTCTTTAGAAATACCAAGACCTAGCTGGTAACTGAGAGATTTATGATCAGAGGTAGCATAATATAGTAGAACAAGTATTGTGCCTGGACCAAGAAAAAACCTGAGTCCTCAATCTATCTATGACACTTATTGGCCATACACTGGCAAGTTACTTAACCTCTCTGAGTCTCAGTTTCATCATTTGCAAAATAGGGATAAGAATACCTATAACATCTAGTCCACAGAGGAGTGGTAAGAAACTAATGAGATAATGTGTATAAAGTGCTTTAAAGTCCTCTATAAATGCACTACTAGCTATTATTCTTTTTAACAACCATTTATTAAGAGCCTCTCATGCTCAGTGGTGTTGCTGGTGAGTGGGAGGAGTGGGATGGCCAATGATTTCGTAGCTGGAACAGATGTCTGACCCTGGGAAAATCCCAATGTTACTCTGATGTTCAACTTTGCCAAAGGCAAACTGATGATAACATGGACAAGTTCTTGGTGAATCAGGCTTCATGTTTCCACTGTCTTTTGAGGCCAAAGCTTTCCTTTATTCTGGAAATGTTAGACATTGTCTAAGCTAGACAACTCAAATTAAAAATCCTACTACCTAAGTATTTTGGTTCTCAGAATTCAGTGACAAAAAACCCTATTCATTTAATTTTTTTTTTTTTACTGACACCAGTAATAGACTTGAAGGGAGATTTTTCTTTGTGCTTAGAGGACGTGAAGATTCTCCACCTTCTAACACATTTTTGCCTGAACTTTTCAACTACGCAGTGGGAAAGACTTCATGTTACTGGCTGATGTCCAGCACCAAGCACAGCATGTGGCACATAGTAGGCACTTGATTATTGCTTGCTGGAGGAATAAATTTTCTTCATTTTTTAAAAAGCAAAACTTCTTTAGTCTTAATAAGCTTTATTGCACCAGATCCCAGTAAGCTTATACCCGTTCAGCTAAACTCCTATTTACAGAAAAAGACACTATGTTGGGCATGGCAAAGAACCAAGACCTCTGTCCTAGCCCTGGTTTGGTGATATCAGAGAAGTCACTCCTCTTCTTGGAGCCTCAGTTCTCTCATCTGTAAATTGGGAAAAAAGGGTCTAGGAGAACCAGACTTGAATGAGGTCTGGAGATGTAGGTTTGAATCCTGGTTCTGACAATAACTATAAAACCTTCCAAAGTCACTGAACCCCATGAAAGTCAGTATAATAATATGCCAAATGGAGATAATCCTTGAATAGGTAATGTCACCGAATTGTTTTGTGGAAAGCACTCCATAAAACTTAAAGCACTTAGTAAATATAGGTTATTCCTGGTAATAATACAGCTAAGTCACCTTATACCTAAATTTCCTCCTAAGTCTGTAAGTGGTTTCAGTCTTGTCCCCAAGAGGAGATTCTCAATTAAAATGAATCTGGCTCAGCCCATGAAGAGAGTGGTTCTGGGGCTAATATGGGCTGAAGTGTCCATACTGACCAAGCCATAGTCCAGGATCTGGGCCCATGAACTTACAGCTTGAAAATATTTAGTCCACAAACATGCATAAAACACATTAAGTCAACATAAGGGCAAAAGAGACATGGTCTTTCGCATGTCCACTATGCCTATTCCATTTTTTATTTGCTCTACACAAAGAAAAATAGAATGGGGTAGGTTTTTTCAAGTTATTGATGAAATCTATTAATGTTATTCAGATGCTACTATGAGTATCTCATAGCAACAACGCAACAGATAGACTGGATTGTGCTAAAATATCCACTGGGAAAAAACTTTAGCTGTTTTGCAGCATCCTGTAATGAAAATGAAGAATGCCTTCATTTTCTCCCTCTGAGCTAAAAATTTTCAAAAGAATGGTGCACTTAGGGGCAGATAGGTGGCACAGTGGATAGAGCTCTGGCCTTGGAGTCAGGAGGATCTGAGTTCAAATCCAGCCTCAGACACATAACACTTATTAGCTGTGTGACCCTGTGCAAGTCACTTAACTCCATTGCCTAACCGAAAAAAAAAAAGGAAGAATGGTCCACTTAGAACTCCAAGCAATCTTAATATTACTTGCATATATAAAATGACATTAGGAAAAATGGTTTTTTGAGTTTGCCTTTCAAATACAAGAAGAATAATGCAGATTCAATGTTTCTGAGAGTTCATCAGAATTCTAGCTTCCCTGCCTGGTGACTTCATTTTATCTTTTGCTAAATATTTTCTTATAAATACTCAGAAGAAAAGCTAGAAATAATATTTTTAACTGTTGATTCCATTGGTTTTTGCAACTTGTAACAGTCAACCCCAAGTTGCCTGTTACTTTCAGTCCCATATTCATTATAGCTTTAATGATAAGGGTTCATCCATGAGAAAGCATCTCAGTTTATCTCTCACTGGAGCAACACATTAAATGTAAAGGAAAAACTAAGGATACACACTCAGACACACACAAGCCTACAAATAATCACTAATACTGGCATAATTTAACATTGCTGAGTTACTGGAATAATTCAGATGAGAGATTGAGGATTATATCTTAATATGTTAGTCAGGTTAACCTCATTTACATATGTCTCTACTGGCCAGGTGCTCAAAGACTCCTAAAATGGGAACCAGAAAAGATAGGAAAGGTAAAGAAGGAAAAAAGAAAGATACAAAAAAGGAATATGAATTTCTTATGCCAAGGCTTAGCCACTAGCTCCAAAGTCGATTCATGTTTTTCAAGGTGATCTCGTCTTTAAATATCATCAATTACCTTTGTTTGTTCACTATCTGGGTCTTCAAGCCAAACATAGGGGTCACAGATCTTAGACCCATGGTAATCTTGTACCTGCAAACAAACATAATAAAGCATGAAATAATTAGTGACTGCTTCACAGGAAGTTTTCCTAGAGATGTGATTATGTGAGGAAATTTGTACGAAAGGCCTGTGAAAAGAGAGATAGAATGCCTCCATCAACTCAATGGCTACTCTTTTGGCTGATTAGCACACGAAGACAGATTTGGCAGCTTCTGAAAGATGTTAAGGCAGCCGGGGACAAGGGTGGGAGGTAGGGAATGTTCAGAGAAGAGAGACAAACTGTCAGAACAGAAAATGGTTGGGCAGGACAATGCAATAGAAAAACCTTCTGCTGTGCTAATGAAAGGGAAAAACCTTTCCTCCTTGAATAGGTACACAGTTATACAATACAAGGAGGAGAGTGGCTAGGGGTGGAGATGGGGTAGGTGGGACACACTTATGAACACACACAGACATACTTTATTGTTCTTCATTTCATGCTTATTAATGACTTATATGGCAAGGAAACTTGCCCACATTATGTCATGTAATCAGGTTTCTAAAAAATGAGCTTAAAACACAGGAAAACAAAAGTTGCCACGAACTGCTGGTTCACTGGCACATTTTTTCTTGGCACCAACTGAAAAATCTAATTCATCCAGTGGAAGAATATTTCAGAGACTTGAGCCTCTGTGTAGAAGCTGTAAAGTGTTTTCTTTAAAAAAAAAAAAAAAGCCATCCAAACACTACCCATTCAGACTATTATCTAAGAGGAAATGAGAGAAACTCTTAAGAGTAATGGGGATCTAACATCTATATAACCTTCTGGATATTAGCAGATGATGCCTAAAGGCAGTAAAAAAAAAAATAAAAATAAAAAAATTAGAAACTCTCTCCAGCTTACACCACTTTGAAAGGATCATTTCTTTCCAACACAGTCTCCATGAACATTTCTTACTTTTCCAACAGGGCTTCAGTTCATTGAGGGGAGGCTGGTTGGCATGTGAACAACTGTTTCACCTGGCTCACATCTTTTGTTTTAGAACTCTGAGAAAGAAACATTCACTCATCCAAAAAAAAAACACACACACACACACTCACTCTCTCTCTCTCTCTTTCCCCAAAAGAACAACTAGGCAGTGTCAGTGATGCTTGAAAAATGTTAAGCTTGGCTGCTAGTCAGTAATCATGTCACCAGGTTGGGAGAAGCTTCTGGAACCTGCTTTCACCACAGCACACTGTGAATCTGGCAGTAGTCCTGGGACCACTGCCTCTACAAAGCTGTTTGACCTTGAGCTGATGGCTAGTGCCTACCCCAGAACACGAAGAGCAAGCCACCACGCTGTCAGAATCATACCTCACCAAAATGGCACACTGGGTCCCACCTGTTCAGCAAAATGGATCACTATTAGAAGAGTGACAAAACCTCCTCTATCAGCAGCAGGTTTTGTCTCACATCTAACAAGAGGGCATGTTGCTCTATCAGGCTTTCCACAGAGGGTCTTCTTACGTCCACAACTGCTCCCGAAAAGCACAAAAATATATAAATGGACTACGAGAACATTTAAAGCAAGGATATTTTGTGATAATCAGCATTGATCTAATCATGGAAAATCACGCTCTCATTAGACAATCAGTAGATAAGAAATAAAGAAGAGATTAAAACCTGTACCACACTCACATTGCTGGGTGTCAGAGAAGCTAACAGGAGCTTTTAAGACCTTTTTAATCCTTTATTGAAGCTAATTTTTATATTAATTCATATTTTCTTCCTTAATTTTGTGAGGAAGGGAAGGGAGAAGGGACAAACCCTAACTACTACAGTGAACTTCAGTTATAGAAACTACATAAGTAATATATGATTTGTGGTAAAGTCTTTTAAATTTACTGATGACTACTGCTAAGGGTCTCACCATCTTTCTAGCTACCAAGGATTACAACCTTAGTGTCATCCTTGACTCCTTATTCTCCCTCACCCCTCAGGTGCCAAAATTTCCCATTTCTATCTCTACAACGCTGCTCTCCTATGCCTCTCTTCTCCATCCATATATTTACAACCTTAGTTCAGGCCCTTATCACCTCTCATATGAATTAATGCAATACCATCCTAATTAGTTTCCCTGCTTCAAACTTCTTCCCACTCCAACGCACTACATACTGCAGCAAAAGTAATTTTGCTAGAGTACAACTGACCATGTCAGTACCCCCTCACTCCTTAATAATTCTCAGTAGCTCCATATTGACTATAGGCTCAAATATAAACTCCTCCCTGGCATTTAAAGCTCTTCACAACCTGGCTGCATCCTACCCTTTTAGCATTCGAACACATCATTCCCTTCCACTGCACATTGTACAGTCTAGATATACTGGCCTACTTGCTGTACCTATTCTCAACCTCTCCTCCCTATGTCTTTGCAATGACTGTCCCCCAGGACTCCAACACTCTCCTTTCTCAACTCTGTTTCTTGAAATCTCTGGGTTTCTTCAACAATTAAGACATATCTCCTTCTGCATGAAGCCTTTCCCAGTCTCCACAGCTATACCTTGTATCTGCTTTATCTGTTTTTCTATACCTATACATTTATCTTGTATATACTTACATACATAGATATAAATGTTCTCTCCCCTGTTAAAATGTAAGCTTGCCGAGGGCAGAAATGGTATAGTTTTTGTATCCCCAGTGCTTAGCACAGAGTCTGGCACATAGTGTAACTTTAATAAATGCTTGGCTGATTCCTCTACTGATTAAGAACAGTAACATTTCTATGAGATTACTAATATTTCTATTCTTATGAGATTTGCCTGAGACTAAGTGGTAAAATGACGTTAGCAGGATGACATAATATATATCAGAAGCACGTCTTCCTGACTCCAAGGCTAGCCCTCTATCCTCTACGCAACTGCGCTCTTTCCTCTCAATACGCCTGGCAAAATCTACATACCTTATACTTATAGCAAAAAAAACAAAAAACAAAAACAAAATCTTTTAATTAAGAATTTTTATTTTTAAAAATTTTACTTGGCAGTTCACTGTGGAAGAAACCATGGCATAAAGAAGTCTGGAGCTTGCAAAAACATTTGAATTTACTTAGTTCCAATCCCTTCATCTTTTAGAGAAATGAAATCCTGCAAGGTTAACAGAATTAGTATCAGAACATACACTAGAATTCAAGGTTCCTAATTTCTAATTCAGGATGCTTTTCAAACATTTCTAAGGCACTCTCTAAAAAACATTACTTCAATGAATAGCATATGAGTAAAACTGGTGGTGGGACAACACGTGACTAGACCTCTACATGAAAAAGATTAACCTAACAGTGAAATGAAAAAAAAAAAAGAGAGACTGTAAGAGATGGAATGAAGCAAGGAAGGACCTGTTAGGAAGCTATTATAACAGTACAAGTTGGTAGTAATAAGGGCCTGAAGTATGGTGGTGGCAGTGAGAAAAGACAGGAAGTCACAGATGAGAAAGATGCTGCCAGCTGCCAGATGCTGAATGGATATGAGTTAAGGATAAAGAATGAGTCAAGAACAGCCCCAAGGTTGTAACTGTAGAAAGAGGAAAATGAAGCTAGCATTGAGGAAAATAATGAAAGCCAGATGTAATAGCATTCACCTATAATCCCTGCTACCAGTATTTCTAAGGCTAGTGACTTTCTTGTGCTTGGGAGCTCTGGCTGCAGTCGACTAAACCAATCAAATGTCCACACTAAGTTCAGCATTAAGCACCTTCCTGATGCCATGGTCCTCTTTGAGAATGAAGGATAAACAACAGCATTAATATGAAAACCTTCATGAAGTGGGGATAGGGGAGAAAAACAGGTTTGCCTATAGAGAGGTGAACTGGCCAAAGCTGCAGAGGTCAAAGTTTCTGTATGAATATGAGTAGCCCCTGAACTTCTACCATCCTAAGGGAGATAAGAGGAATCCATTCTTTAAAAAAAAAAATCGTGATGTCAAAAGAGCAACTTTAAAGGGACCTTGTTTTAGACATGATGAGTTTGAGGTTACAGTGGGACATCTTAGAAGATATTGGAGATGTGGGTATAGAGCTCAGAAGAGAAGTCAGGACTGTAAATTCTAGAGTTACTTGCATAGTTATGGTAGCTAAAGGCCTGGAGATTACTAAGGAAGAGTATGTAGAGAAAAGGCCATGGAAAGACCCTTGTAGAAGATCCATTTTAAGGGATGAGTGAGAAGACAAAGAGCCAACTAAGAGAGAAAAGGAATACTTAGAGATAAAAGAGAACCAAGGGGGTGTGTGATATGCTAAAAGTAAAGGAAAAGAGAGATTTCAGTAGACCCTCATGAAGTATTAAAGGAGAATAAAGACTTTGGAAAAAAACCAAACCACTACATTTGGTGATAAAATCATTAATCATCTTTGGAAGAGAACAATTTCAGTAGCAGAATAATGGGTGCAAAAGTCAGACTGGAGGGAATGGTAATAAGGAAGTGGAAGAACCGGGTATAAACATGTTTTTCAGGAAATTTAGCAGTGAAGGAAAGGGAAACAGGGGAATGTCAAAGAGTTAAGACAAAGTTTGGAACAGTTCCTGGTGGAACAAAAAAGGGATTTGACAAGGATGGAGTGGAAGGGTTTTGTTAAAAGGTAAGCTCCCTGAGCAAAATGGCTATTTTTATTTTTGTCTATGTATCCTCAGAGCTTAGTACAATCCCTGGTACAAAGTAGGTGTATAATAAATGCTTGCTGAATTGCATGTCTCCTTTTAGAAATCTTTAGAAGCCTTCTAATGTAATGACATCATTATTATTATTATTTATGCTGGGCAATAGTTAACCCACAAATATCCATGGGAAGCACTCATATTAATAGATGCATCCTTATAAAGAAACTGAAAATGAAATGCTATGGTCAGCATCAAACAGCGACTTAATAGTGGAGCTAGAATTAAATTTTGGCATTCCATAGGCCCAATAACATCCTCAAAGTATGGACAAGATATTCTATTCTGTGTTGGTGATGTAATTAATTCAACTAAATAAACATTTATTAAGTGGCTATGATAGGTATCCAGGGCAGACGAAATACAAAGATTAAATAAAACAGAGTTTATAATCTAGTAAGGGGATACTTACTCTTATACTTCCCAGATAGTAATTTCATCAATGGGGGAGGGAGGGGTACCCACTCCACCAATAAAAATCTTTATTCTTCTACATCTTAGGAAATGGTCTTTGAATTGCTACATTGAAAATATCACACTGTCACCAAATTATTGTTGACTCTGAATTTAACTAGGCCAGTTTTCAGGCAACAGAATCATTCATTGGATGCACTCAAAGTCTCTCTACCTACATAAAACCAAACCACCAGTGTTTGACTGGGGCTGGTATAGCCTGAGAGAACCCAGGGTCACCTCTACACCAAAAAAGCCTGTTGAAACTAAGATAAAGACTGACTTTCTCAATGCCCAGTGCTTCTCACCCTGTATGGAAATGCATCTTCTAAAGTCAACAAGTATTTATTAAGCACTTACTATGTACCAGGCACTGTGCTAAGTGCTGGGGAGATAAAGAAAAGCAAAAGACAGTCTGAACCCTCGAGGAGATCAGTAAACTGGAGGTAATCTCAGAAGGAAGGCACTAGCATTGAGGTCTGTGAATGGCCTCTTATAGAGATTTGAGTGGAGGCCTGAAAGAAACCCTGGAATAAAGCTTATTCTAATTTTTCCAGAAAAATCTCTGGTACCAATTCATTCTTTGATACTTATTTTATCATCTTGACTGTATTTTTATGTTAATAATAACAACAATAGCATTTATATAGCAATTTAAAGTTTGCAAATTATTACATAAATATCTCATTTTATCATTACAATCCTGGGAGGTAGGTGCTATTATTATCTTCATTTTGCAAACTGAGGTACACAGAAGTTAATAGACTTGCCTAAGGCCACTCAGCTGATCAGGTGTCTGAAGTCATATTTGAATTTAGGTTTTCCTGATTCCAGGTCAAACACTCTATCCACTGTACTACCTAGCTGCCACTTCTTCCATAAGTGTTGTCTAATTTAGACTATAAGTGCCTAGAAAGTTTACAATTTATACTTGATAGACCCAGGCAAAATTAGGTATTCATACTTAGATTGACAGTTAGAACTGGGTTCAGATTCCAGCTCTGACAAGGTAACCTGTGTTACTTTAGGCAAGTTGTTTCAATTCTTTGGACCTCAGAGGAATTTGGATTAGATGATTCCTGGGATCCTTTTTATCTCTAAAATCATGATTCTAAATTCTTGTGCAAAATGATGATGACACTGCATTGCCAAAACTCAAAAGAGCATTCAGAAGTACTGAAGGCCAATCACCAGTGACTCAGTTTCCATGTGAAAAGGTATCCATTATGCCCACACTCTCACAGTGATGTGAGCCTGAAAGAAATAAAAAATATTTTCAGCTACTGAGAATGAGGATACAAATTTAATATCATAAAACATTTGTTAATCACTATATACAGGGCATTGTTACATATACCATGATAAAAAAAAGACTCTCTAACAAAAGAGTCTCTGATGCCTCAAAAAGCTTACAGTTTAACAGGGAAGATATACCAAGTACACAAAGAAGGTATACTATAATACAGGCAAAAGAGAAGTCTATCCAAAATACTCTTAAGAAAATCTGAGGAGAGAAAAAATACTTTTAGCCAGGAAAAGATAAAGGAAAGCTTCATAAGAGGTGGTCACTGAGTTCGACTTTGAAAAAAGTGAAAGATTTCAACAGATGGAGGTGAAGAGGTAATGTATTCTAGTATAGGGTGACAAGTGGTACAAATGCATACATGTAGGAAGGCAAGTGGAGAGCAAGGAATAGCTAATGGGACATTCTGGCTGGAACATGAAACACATGATGATGACTAGGAAATGAGGATGGAAAAGTAGGTTGGAGCCAGACTGTTGAAGACTTTAAATTCCAGGCTGGGGAGGCACTTATATAATGATATATAATTACATTATAAATTACTATGAAGATACATCATCCACAAGTACCAAGAACCTTCTCTCTCCCACTATCGCTATGTTCTACCTACTGAAAGATCTCTTCCTGCCACTCTACCCAGACATTCCCAAATGCTGAAATTCAAGGCCCCACTCAAATGCCACCGAATCCATGAAACCTTCCCTAATCTTCCCATAAAAGATTCTTTCTCCCTCCTCTGAACTCACAGAACTTGGTACTTATCATGCACTTATTACACTCTCCTCTATTACATTCATGTTTGGTCTGGCATTGTGGATAGGAGTCTTGCGCTTAGAGTCTGGAAAATCTGAGTTCAAATCTTCCTCTGATATTTACAGACTACTGTACATAGTATGATGTGGTGAAAAGTAGAATGGCTTTGGAGTTACAAGATCTAAGTTCAAATCATACCTCTGTCATTTACCATTTAGGTAACTTGGATAAAGTTATAATTTCTCTGAGTCTGTTTCATCATCTAGAGTGGGAAAAAGATCTTGGAAGTAAAGTGTTGGACCAGATTACTTTTAAGAGTTTTTTCAAGCTCTAAGTTGGCGCTAAGCAAGTCACGTTACCTCTGTTTCTCAGGTAACCTCCTAGAATTTCTCAATTAAATCATAAACAGATTATAATATGTGTGGGTGAAGAGTTTCCACACAATGAGTTCCCCATATTGAATAAACTGCTGATCTTTCCATTGCTTCCTTATATGTCCTCTACCTAATTCTATATTCTTGGCAAGGATCATATTTGTTGTATTCTCTCTTCTGTACTTCAGCTCAAGAAATGATTCCTGAATTAATTCATAATACTTAATATAGTAGATTAAAAAAATACAAACACTGAACATGTTATGGCCAAAGTCACCAAGGAAGGAGACTGGAATCAGACCCAGGGACTTAGCCACTTAGGAAAGTGGAAGGCACACCTGGATACCAACAGAAGTACACTTCATAAGACAACTCCACTTCATAAGACAACTCCACTTCCTTAGGAAAAGAAAACACTAATTAGAATTCCAGTATTGCAGCTTTCTTTGGATTATTATAACATTAGGTCAAGTTAAAAAAAAATCAGTCAAGAAACTTGCCAAAACAAGGTCACTAAATGACCACTGTTCAAACAAGTTTCTGAATGTGTAAGAGCCACCTGAAAACATTATTTTAAATATAAACATATATTAAGCTATTTTTAAAATATGAGCACACTTTCAACCACAATAAAGCAAGATTTTCTTTAAAGTGGAAGACTCACATCAAATGACTCAAAGAAAATTTGAAAACTCAAAAGGTATATTTGGCTACTCATATCACTTAAAGTGAACTTATAAAACCCAATGCCAAATAATAGTGATTCTGATTCAACTGTTAGCATCTTCTCTTCCCTCCTGAATTATCAGTATACACCTATTTGTTTTATCATCCCAGTAGAATGTAAACTCTTTGGAGGAAGAAACTAGTTTTTGCATTGTTTTTATCCACCCCCCCACCTAGCTTGGAACCTTGCAAATGGAGGTGCGGAAAAAAATGCTTTTTGGATTGGACTAGATTGACAGCTTTAGCCAAAACTACCCTAGTCTCGCTTCCACAGTGTGCTACACAACTTGTGGACCCAATCCAAACCTAAAATGCCAAATCCTTCCAGGGAAGGTGAGAGGAATCTCAAAATGCAACCCCCTAATTTCACTCAGAGTAGGGCTGTGAGCCTTTCCACTTTGGAAAACAGACCCCTCATTGGGGGGGAGGGGAAAGAGTAGAGGAGAAAGTGAGGGGTTGAGGAGGAAGAGGGGGAGAAAAGGGGGGAGGAGGAGGAAAGGGGGAAGAGAAATCGCTTTCTCTCTCCTGTCCCTCTTATTTGGGAAAACTTCAGCGAGGGGCCCGAATTTATACTTTGAAATTGAAGAGGTCTGCATTTTTTTTTTAAACTGATTAAAATCTAGCAGTCTATTTCATACACATATACACACACACGCGCGCGCACACGCACACACGCACGCACACGCTTTTACAACTGTTCAAAACCACACTTTCTCCACACATTTAGGCGAGCTCCTTTGCTAACCTCCAAAGCAGGAGCAGCTGCTTATTGAGTCCCCGCGCCCTCCCGGGACAGTGACCTCCCCGACTCCCACCTTGGCCTTGACCCCTGCGCTTTTAGGAAATGGGCCACGGATCCCCTCCGACCCAACGCTCGGCCTCACCGGGAGGCGGTGAGGCGCGGGGCCCCAGAGCTCCCCAGGAGCCAGAGCCGGTTTGCAGACCGCCCCCGGCCCGGGGGCCCTGGCACGTTTCCTCGCAAACAAAAGGCACGAGGAAGGGGCGGATGGGGACGAGGGCGGGGGGCTGGAGGAGGAAGAGCAGGAGGACGGGCAGAAAGTGGAGGGGGCGGCATGGCAGCCTCGAGCCGTCGCCCGGGAATGAATGCCCCCCTCACCCGCCTCGGCGGGGCTCGGCGGGGCCGGGGTCCAGGGGCCGCACTCACCACGGTCTCGTCGCGGTACACGTCGGGGTACTGGAAGGACAGCATGGCCGGGGAGTGGTGGGCAGGCGGGACGCGGCCAGAGGCTGCGGACAAGGCCCTCCCTGTGGAGCTGGGATGCGGGGCGGGTGGCGGCGGGCGCAGCACTGCGCGGGGAGGCTTCCTTGCACGGGTCGGCTCGGGAACACCGGGAGCGGAACGAGCGAGCGTCAGTGAGCGGCCAGCCTGTCGGGGCAGGAAGCAGCTGTCGGACTGAGCCGGGAGCCCCTCCCAGGCGAAGCAAGAGGGAGGCGGGCGGGGCCTAGCGGGAGAGGAGGCCGGCGCACAGCTCCCTCTGCCGGGAGCGCCGGGATTGGCGGCCCGGGCGGCGCCCGCCTGCGCACGCGCGTTCTAACCTAACTCCCTCTGGCAGGAGTCGGATCCCAGGTTCCACTTTCGTTCCCTGCCCCCTAACCCCAAGGCAGTGAGAGAGAGCCTGCTGTGGAGCTGCTCTCCAGCTACCGAAGGAACCCGCCCGCCCGCCCTCCTTCCTTCCCCTTTTCTCTCTTCCTTTTTCTTATGCATTCCATCCTTTCTTCCTTTTGCTCTTTCTTTCTTCTGGTTTTTCCTTTTCTCTTTCTTCCTCCCTCTTTTCCTTCCTCCTTCCTTCCCTTATTCCCTCCCTTCCTTTTTTCTTGCTTCCTTCCTTTCACCTTCCTTTCTCCTTTCACTTTTTCTTTCTCCTTCCTTTTTCCTTCCTTTCTCCTTTCTTTATTTCCTTTTTCCTTTCCTTCTTTTCTTTTATCTATTCTTCCTTCCTTTCTGATTTCCTTTTTTCCCAATTTCTTCTTACACTTTTTTCCCCTTTTTAAAAATAATTTATATTATTTTTAGTTTTCAACATTCACTTCCAGAAGATTTTGAGTTTTCAGTTTTCTCCCCCTCCCCAAGACAGCGTGTAATCTGATATAGGCTCTACTTATACATTCATATTAAGTATATTTTCTTACACTTTTAATGAGTTGGGACAAGGTAGAATAGTGATGGAGAGAATGTAGTCTCTCTTGACTTAGGAAGCCCAACGGGAGACTGACTCCATAATGTAGAGATCATAGAATCATAGATTTGGAGCTGGGAAGGATCTTGGAGGCCGTCTGGTACAACCCCTTAATTTTATAGATGAGGAAATGAGGCTCAAAGAGGTTCACAGGATCATATATTTGGAGCTGGAAAGTCTAACTAACCCCCTCATTTTATAGTTGGGGAAATGAGACCTAAAGAGTTGCCTAGGATTATAGATTGAGCTGAAAGGGACTTTAGAGGCCATCTAATCTAACCCTTCATTTTAGAAAAGAGGAAACAGCCCTAGAGTAGTTAAATGACTAGCTAAGATCACACAGGGAATAAGATCACAAAGGCAGCATTTGAACCCAGGTGCTCTGACTCCAGATCCAGTACCCTTTCCTCCATACCACAGTGAAAAGAATAGGGGTTCTTGGGCTAGGATTCTGCTTAATCTAAGGCTCTATTACTCAGAATAACTATATGACCTTTGGTATGTCACTTAACCTTTTTAAGAGTTTTTAACTTCCCTTCTCTGCTATGTGAGCTTTGGGAGTATATTTCAGACTTTAAATCAGTGATCTCAGTTCTGGCAAAAAAAAAAAAAATGGATCAGAGTTTTTCATATTTCTCTCTGTTTTATAGTTAAAAGAGTGCTGAATGTGGAATAAGTGTCTGGGTTTGAAATCTCATTGCCATTAGCTCTCCTCCATGGGTTTTCACTACTTTACTCTTTTCTGATTCTCCTCCAGCAATCTTTGTTATTCTCCTTTGTTAGATCATGATCAATATCCTACTCCTAATGTATGGGTAGACTCCAGGCCTTTGACCTGGGCCCTCCTCTCTAGAGCCTTTCATAGGTTAAACTATCATCTCTATGCAGATGATATGTCCATCCTATTTATCCAGCCCTGTTTCTCGCCTGAGCTCCAATCTTTCAGCGCTAGCTGAATTGGATATTTTTAACTGCATGTTCCATAGACGTCTTAAGCTCAACACATCCAAAAAGAACTCATTTCCGCTCCCCCAATCCTCCCTCAGTTCTAATTTCCTTATTATCATTGAGAGCATCACCATCCTTGCCATCACCCAGATTTGCAACCTCAAAATCACTTGCTACTCAGTTATCAAATCTTGTCAGTCCTACCACCACATTTCTTTCATCTATCCCTTTCTCTCCACTCATGCGGCCAGCACCCTAGTTCAGGCCCTTATCACCTCTTTCCTGGACTATTGCAATAGCCTCTTAACTGATATTTCTGCTTCAAGTTTCTAATCCATTCTCCACACAAATCGATATTAAAATATAAGCCTGGCCATGTCACTCTCTCTGGATCAAGAAATTCCAGTGGATCTTTTTTGCTCCTAAGAGAAAATATAAATTCCTCTGTTTAGCATTTAGAATCTTCTGCAATTTCAGATCAATCTATCTTTGCAGACTTACTGCAGATTTATGCTTTATATGCTGCAACTAAACTACCTACTTACTGTTCTTCAGATGTAAGATTCCATCTCTAGACTTTGTACATTTGTATAGGCTGTTCCCCCTGCATAGAAAGCATTCCTTCCTTACCTCCTTAGGGAATCCCTGGCTTCATTCAAGGTTCACGGAGGGAGAAAGAGATGAAGAAACTCACAGTTCTGTCTCTTTTAGGAGTTGTAGCCTTTTTTAAGACAGGGAAGGCTTTATACCCTTGGCTACTTTGTCTAAGAACACTTGTCTTGGCCCCTTATTACTTATCACTACCTCAGCGACCTTGGGCAATGTACTTAATTAAAATAAGAAAGGTGACCCAGACAACCTGAAAGATGCCTTATAACTTAAATCTATGCTTCTCCAAATCTCGGGATTTCATCTGTAAATCAAAGGGGATAGATCAATTGATCTAGAAGGTCCTTTCCAGCATTAAATCTTAGAAACTCCTTATCTCTGTATTCAGTCCTATAGTGGACTCTACCCAGGTCTTACAAAAAGCCCCAATAGAGGGCCACTTCACTTGTCTTCCAGTTGTGAAAGAAAAGCTCTGTGGAATAGGGATGTAGCAGCAGAACCAGTGAAATGGCTAATACTTTCTTAGTATTGTCCCCCCTGTAATTTAGCACAGGGAGGCAGCATAGTAGATAGAAAGCTATTCTTGGAGTGAAGAAGACTTGAGTTCAAGAACTGATCGACACAGAGTGGCTGTGCAACGGTGGGCAAATAACTCAACCTCTCAGTGCTTTAGGCAGGTCTTTAAGACTCTAAATTCCAAAGAAGGTGCTTTTCTGTTCTGGTAAAAAGAGTTTTCTTCTCCTGGAATATCCCAATAAAAATCACAGGTCAAGTCATTATCCCTATCACCTAGTACAGTGCGGGGCATATAGTAAGCTATTTGATCAGTGTTGTTAACTCATGATAGAAAAAAGGTAACAAGCATTTCCTAAACACTTACTATGTGCCAGACACTGTACTAAATTCTGGAGACCGAAACACAAGCAAAAAGAAACACAGTCCCTCCCTTCAAGGAACTTACGTTCTAATGGGGAAAGACAATAACAAAAGGGAGCTGAAGAGTTGGGAGGGGAGGAGGAAGCGAAGATACCTGGGAGAGACAGTGAAGTCCAGAGAGTCAGCAGTACAGTTGGTAGAGGAATGAAGTACGACCATCCTGGGTCTATAATCAACAACTGGAAGGCAGAAGGAGCTGGCACCTCATAGGGATGGATGTTCAAGGTTTTTCAAGCTTCCAGGAGCTCAGAAAAGTTTCAGAGTGAGAAGGCAGGTGAGTCATGGTGGTGAAGCCCAGAGAGTCAGAAGCACAGCCAAGAAGAAAATGACATGGAATGGCCTCCCTCCCACTTTGCTTCTTTAGGAGTCTTCTGCTTCGAGGCCTGCTGAGGATTGCTTGTGGCCAGCAGAAGGCATCAGTAGACAGATGAATTCTAGAATCTACCTAGAATTGATGGAGTATACCAAGGATCCATTCTGACAGGGATTCTGGTGAGCAAAAACAAACAAGTTTGCGATAAATTATACCTCCCAAGGATACATAAGTTTGTGTAGAGTGAATCTATATGTAGCGTCTTTGGGTCAGGCATGTCTCAAGATGTATTAATAGATGAAACGCTGGTTAAATGAATGAATGGAAGAATTCCCTTTCTTCTAAACCAGTAATGTCTTCCATCTCTGAGCTTTGCCTCTTTTATCTCTAGTCACAGCCAAGGATTTGTATGAAACTGGTTGTTTGCATTCCCCTAGAACCAATTCACTTCCATATAAGTTTGGCACAATCACTTAGTTCACTAACAGTAGGCGTGTCAGCAAGCCAAAAAGTAATTAAGTGTTTTTGTCTGTGCTGGCCCCCATATTTTCAATAAATAAGGCGAGAGTCATCCATTATTTTTTGTTTTAGTGAAAAATTTTAGTTTGAGGGGAAAGAGAAAGAATTTGTTCACTTAGAAGTGAAATTAAAAATTCCCAAGTAAAAACTAAAATACTGTTGCACCTCTCTTCTCTTGCCCTCCAGAACCTTCAACATTCCTAACTTGGTCCAGTGGACAATGTTGCCAGGGATTTCCAGAACTGACTTGTTGCTATTCCTTGCAGCTCCTAGATTTTCCAGGTCCCACAAGACTTCCTAAAGTAGGGGAAAGGATCCCAAAGGATTATGAATGCCAACTCCCCAACTCTGATTATTTAATCCTCCCAAGCTCAATTTTAGCAAACCCAAGGCATTGTAGGTCCCATGGGAAAACAAAATGTAACCTTTACTAATTATGTTTTCTAAAAATTATCCATCACTCTATGTATTCCCGAGTCTTATATTGTGGGAAGGCTTTCTTCGAGGCCTGAACTAGCTTGGAGGTAACCCTATGCTCTTGCAAGCTATATTGGGGAATACAAGCTCTGAAGTCTCTACCATGTTGTAAAGGTTTAAGATGTAAGCTCAGGGATAAACTGTCTGTCCTTTAAGCATTAGCATGGCTAAATTTGAATAGCATCATTATCAGGTCAGTTTCCAGGTAATGCATTTTTTGGCCACAACAATTCTCAAAGAGAACCCATTAAATCATAGAGCATTTAGGTTGCTGGATGAAGTACCTACACTGATGAAATCTTAGATGCTTTGAGTTTAAAATAAGGAATGGAAAGGTGACTCAGATCAACATTTAAAGACCTGCGTTTGAAACCCAGTTCCCATAATAACTTGATAAGTATTACCCTGGTCAAGTCATTTACTCTCTAGGGACTTCAGATTTCTCCTTTGTAAAATGGGGGTAGTAATACATTATCTACTCTGAATGTGAAAGGCAACATGGCATGATGGATAGGGAGTTGGTCTCAAAGCCAGGAAGATGTGAATTCATTTCTGCCTCTAACACATACTGTGACAGTGGGCAGTCACTTAACCTTTCATTGCTCTAGGCAATTTTCTAAGACTATAAATTACAGATAATGTGCTGATTTGCATTGGTAAAGGAAGTTTTCTCATCCAGATGGTCTCAATACCAATGAAATCACAAAACCCTTGTTGGTATTAGTATAGATAACTAGTGGTATCCACTTCCGAGAATTGTTGTGCAGAAAACCCTAGCTAAATCTTAAATACAGTGCTTGTCCCTTCCACATAGATCACCCCCTACAGTAGTAACAGTTGTGAACTATATGTTCCTCTGTTAAAACTGAGACATTGTTAGATTTAAAGTTGCTGTGGTATGAATGATTTTCTCTCACCTCCAAATCCCACAGTTTAGAAGAGTGTTTGTCCTCTGGGTGCCCTGAAAGTTTAGAAAGGCAAGCCATGTGTTTGTGAAGGACTCAAGTACAAACCCTGCAGCCAGTGCATGGGTGCAAACCCCAGCACTATGGAATGGCAGAACTTAGTGCTGGGTCTGGTCCTGTGGGGGGAGTCTATAGGGGTGAGTATGGATCCAAGTGGGTCTAAAGGCTTATAAGTCTTGTGTAGTTGTTAAAGTGATTGAGAAGTCTGTGGTTGCCTGGGTGGCACTGGGGTCCTTATTGGTGAAAGCTTGATTGACCTGACACCAGAGTTTACATGGTTCTGAGTCTCAAACAGACAACAAAGGAAAAAAGAAAGAGTGGAGAACAACGGGCCCAGGATCTGGTGGTGGGGGCCATGTGCGGGATTCTCTCCTGACCTCTGTCAGTCAGCAGGCATTTATTAAGTATCTGCTATGTGCTAAGCATTATGCTTAAACCTGGCATACAAAGACAAAAAAAAAAAAAAATCAGTCCTGCCCTCAAGGCGCTTAGATTCTATCAGAGGAGACAACTTGTCTGTAAATAAGTTAATACAAAACATATGTAAAAGTTAATACAAGGTCATTTTTTTTTTTTGTCAGGGAAAGGCACAAGCATCTGGAGGGTTCTTCAAAGGCTTCGCAAGTCTCTTTTTGAGTTTTGAGAGAAACAAGAGAGTCTAAGAATCAGTAGTGAGGAGGAAGTGCACTCGAGGCATGGAGGATAGTCAGTGCAAAAGCCACTGACAGGGTTTAAAGTGTCCTATGTGAGGAACAGTAAGAAGGCCAATTTGGTTGGACCATAGAACCTAGGAAGCAGTGTTTTCAAAGTTTGGAAGTGCAGGTTGAGCCCATGTTGTAAATGGCTTTAAAAGTCAAATGTCCGAGTTTATATTTGACCCTAGAGGAAATAGGGAAATATTAGAGTTTATTGAGCAGAGGAGTGATGTTGTCAGACCTATGCTTTAGGGAAATCACTTTGATAGCTAAGTGAGATGAATTAGAGAAGGGAAAGACTTGAGGCAGGGATATCAATTAAGAGTCTATTGCAATAGTCCAGGTGAAGGATGAGGGCCGTCAGATTTGGCAATTAAAGGAACATTGGAAACTTTGAAGAGAGTAGTTTCAGTTGAGTTATGAAGCTGGAAGCCAGATTACAGAAGGTGGATCTCAAACATCCTCATCTTTTATAATTCCAATCTACCCAACACAATAAAGGACTCCCTCCAGATCCTTAAATATTTTATTCATCTCAGGAGAGCACTTGGACTGCCTCTCTGTTATCCTTCATTCTCACTTCACAACTTGCCCACTTTTCTAGTCATACAAGTGCTTGATTGATGAGACAAATCATTGTTAGTAATATGTTACAGGAACAGCTAGGTGGTGCAATGGATAGAGCACTGGATCTGGAGTCAGGAAGACCTGAGTTCAAATGTGACCTCTGACATTACCTGTATAACCCTGGCCAAGTCATTTCACCACTGTCTGCCTCAGTTTCCTCAACTGCAAAATGAGGATTTTCATAGCACCTATATCTCAAGGTTGTTGTGAGGGTCGAATCATATAATATTTGTAAAACACTTAGCACGGTGCCTGGCACTCTGTAGGTGCTTAATGACTACTTGTGCCCTTCCTACTAGGCACCTTTTAATCACCCTTTGATTTACCTGTTACTTTGAATATTCTTAGATTACTATTCTTCAATTTGCAGCCTGAAGAATATTGGTGTAAGAGGTGTTTTGCAATGGGGAACAACAGATTGGGGTCATTAAAGGCATTTCATAATTTCCTAAAATGTAGTATAGTCCTTTGTTTTCCTCATATTAACTCTGGACTCAGCTCATTATCCATCTGTAGTGTCTCTCTGGGATAAATGTGCTGATGGTTGGCCCATCCAAAAACGTGTTATAATCTGGGGAAAATGCATTCTTTATTCACTGATTTGTTTGTTTGTTTTCCCATATAGATTGCTGGGGGTATAGTTTTTGAGTGACTGTGGATTTTATTGAAAAAACCCTGTAATGTTCTTGGGATTGATGCAGACAATACAATGCCATCTGCAAACAGGAACATCTGAAGAACCTCAATGTTTAAAGAAGAGGTTTTTAGCCTGTTACCATGAATTTGATTTTTTATTATTAAAATAGCTATTTCCATTTAATTGGTTTCCTTCCTAATTGATTTCCTTTGTAATCCTATGTATTTTATTTTATCATTTAAAAACTTTATTCTAAGAAGGTGTCCATAAGCTTCACCAGACTGCCAAAGGGATACATGACACAGAAAAGATTTAAGAATCCCTGATCTAAAGGAATTCCTCTTCTATTTGGGCCTTTTGTATCCATATAACATGGGTGAACATCTTTGGTTTTTTCTTTGCATTATGTTAATACCCAGAGAATTATTGAACAAAGTTATCTGTCAGTCAGCAAACATTTATTAAGTGCCTACTATGTACCACACACTGGAGATACGAAGAAAGGCAAAAGATATTTCCTGCCCTTAAGGAGCTTACAGTCTAATGGGGGAACATAACACACAAAAAGGAACTGAAAAAATGGAGGCAAGGAGGGAAAGGTATTCAGTTGGAACATGATGGAGAAGTCCAGGGGTGCAACCTGGTGGGGAAACGAAGAAATGATACCCTCTTTAAATGGTGGTTCCTAGAAGAGCTCTCTTCCCCTTTTCCCCTCCCCCCCCCCACAGAAGGTACAAATGAAGTGTGAGTTTCAGGCCTGAAGCATCCATCAAAATGATATTGATATGTACATATAAGACTTCTCATTTAAAGAGAATGTGCCTCAATTTCCTTATCTGTAAAATTGAGGAGGTTGGACTAGAGAGCATCTAAGGTCCCTTCTAGCTCTAAATCAATGATCCAATGGCTACTATGATCCTGTGATCCTATGAACCTTCCAGATTGCACTTTGCTCCACTGAATCAAAAGCTTATTTTTCATCTACAAATGTTCTCAAGTATGTGTGTGGCTTACCTGAGCTTGCTGATAAGCTTCCTGTAGGCTTGTTTTCCTCTCCACCACATTTTGCTATTTACAAGGTAATACTTATCACAATCTTCCATTCTTCTTGCCTTCAATTTTTTTTAATTGCTCTGCAATAAAGGCTCTACAAATACCAGGGAGTAATTAACTCAGTAGGCAGCTAGGTGGCACAGTGGATAGAGCCTTAGGCTTAGAAGCAGGAAGACTCATTTTCATGAGTTCAAATGTGACCTCAGACACTTATTAGCTGGGTGACCCTGGGCAAATCACTTAACCCTATTTGCTTGAATTCCTCATCTGTAAAATGAGCTAGAGAAGGAAATGGCAAACCGCTCCAGGGTCCTTGCCAAGAAAATCCCAGATGGAGTCACAAAGACTCATACGTGACTGAAATGACTGAACAATAACAAAACAGTTAACTCAGTGAGCAAGATGAAGCAGCAGCTGGCCTCCAGGTTCAATAACTGTCTAAAGGCATGTTGTGGAATATGTTCTCCAAATTACCAAAATTAGGAATATCTTCCATCTCTTCTCTATAAATCTCCAAATTATTGTTAAATTTCTCCTTTCTCACTCATGATGCCCTATTCATAAGATTTGACAATTTATTCTTTTTAAAAAAAAAAGTTGAATTTTAAAAATTAACAAGCATTTTTTTTTGTACCTCCCTCTTCCCAGTTTGTCTTAATGGCCATGTGATTTATTGAAACAATCAGGTAACATAGAAACTTCAATTATAGATTTTCATATAACAAGAAACAGGGTCTGTTGTAGCTTGAATCAATTTCTCTTTTGCCTGCTTCTGGTAAAGGGGGAAATAAAACGGAAAACTTTCACAAGATTTTAGACTTTGCGGAGATTTTCCTCAACAATCATTGAGGGATAGCACACACAGAAGACTGACCTCTACTCTGCTTAATTTCATCATGACTGGGTTTCTCAAAATGTTTTAATTATCTCTCCCTGTATGTCTTCATTCCAGCTCCAACTCTGCACCCCCTTTGCCCATCTTGGTGTATGTTCACGGATTCCCAGGTCCTTCTTTGGGATCCTACATTGCTTTAGAAGAGACTCAGTTCTTACCTCTGTGCTTGCTTGGCTGCTGGGGAAGTACCATCCGGTGCCTTCCTCAGCTCTGCCTTCTGGAAAGGGAAACCCAAAATAGAGCTCAGGCTTCCTTCTCTGGTCCCAAAGCCCTCAGGCACGAGACAAAGTCAACCACACATTGAAGAAGAGTGAGGGTTATGGGAAGGGCAAACTCAGTTACATAAATAATGTTGCCCATTGGCTTCTGTTTGACCAAGAGTTTAAGTTTTTATTATCTGAAGCAGTGTGGGGGCTTTTTTGGTCTCCTTTTTTTATAATAACTGTTTTATATTGGTTAAGCTTTCCTTAGAAATGTTACTAATCAGTATTAATATCTTTTACTCACTTCTCAGAGTCAATAACTTGTTTATAAGATTTAAAATTTTGTTAATTTCCAGAAGCTTTTGTTGTAACGGAGGAAGTCAACATATAAAGGGGAGCTCCCTGAAAGCTGGGGCTGGGGTCTTGGGAAGAAGGCAAGGTGGACTGAAATATATAAAGTCTTGTACCCAATACCCTCATTACTTTCATTGATTATCAAATAGCCAACATTTATCCAACAGTTAAATTTTGCAAAGTGCTAAAATATTACTTCATTTTATCCTCACAAAACCTTAGAAGGTAAGTGCTATTATCTCTATTTTGTACATTAAGGAACTGAGGCAGATAGAGGACAAGTGACTTGACCAGGATCTTACAACTTGTGTCTAAGTAAGGATTTTAACTTTTCAGTCATGTCTAACTCTCCATGACCCCCATTTGGGGTTTTCTTGGCAGAGATACTGGAGTGGTTTACCATTTCCTTCTTCAGCTCATTTTACAGATGAGGAAACTGAAGCAAACAGGATTAAGTGACTTGCCCAGGGTCATACAGCTACTAAGTGTCTGAGGCCAGATTTGAACTTGGGAAGATGAATCTTCCTGACCCCAGGGTTGGCACTCTATTCACTGTACCACCTAACTGCTGGAGTAATTGCCTATCATGCTTTCTCATCTCTGTCTTTTCTTCTGATTTTTTATTGAGCTTGACTTTTTTAATTGTGGCCACTCACTACAGCAGTTGGAATGATAGATCTCTGATTTCAGGGAATTTAAGAATGAGGAGGAGATTTTGTAATTTTTTTTCTACTCATTTCAGTTCCTTCTTTCGGTGGTAAATGCTTCTGCAAATGAGTGTTTGTGTGGTACCCTAAACATCTACATGAGGGAGGGAAAAGGAAACCCGTGCACAAAATGTACTTATCCAAAGGAGATTTATTAAAGGGTAATTTTAGAGCTAGCTACATATGTGAGTCAGGTGTTATAGGCCTCCAAATTTGCATACAGTTTGAGGGGATGGTGTGTCAGTTACCCAAATTGGGATGGTATGGCAGTTCCAAAGATTGCTTCCCAGTGGAAAGAACACTGGATTTGGAGTCAAAGAAGTTGGTCTCTCAGCTTTGCTACTTACTGCTTATGTATTCTTGGGTAAGTCACTTAAATTCTTTAGGCATATGACTAGAGGGCCATTTAATATTTTTATCAGTGTAACCTCTGGCCCACAGCCCCTCAAGCTCTGGGTTCACATAGACCTAGTCTGATCTCAGGGATCTCCAGAAAAAATCATATTCTCTTTGACTCATTATAGCTCTATCCAGAAGTTATTGTAAGAAATCTTTGAATGTATCTCACATATAATTCACCTCCAAGTTTTCCCAAATGTAGTTAAGAAAGTACCCAGTTTCTGTACTGGGAGGCAGTTAAGAATACTAGACCTGGAGACAGAAAGACCCGAGTTAAAATCCTTACTTAGACACAAGTTGTAAGATCCTGGTCAAGTCACTTGTCCTCTATCTGCCTCAGTTCCTTAATGTACAAAATAGAGATAATAGCACTTACCTTCTAAGGTTTTGTGAGGATAAAATGAAGTAATATTTTAGCACTTTGCAAAATTTAACTGTTGGATAAATGTTGGCTATTTGATAATCAATGAAAGTAATGAGGGTATTGGGTACAAGACTTTATATATTTCAGTCCACCTTGCCTTCTTCCCAAGACCCCAGCCCCAGCTTTCAGGGAGCTCGCCTTTATATGTTGACTTCCTCCATTACAACAAAAGCTTCTGGAAAGTGTGGACTATCTTGCTTGCTTGTATTTGTAGTCCTAGCTCTATTTGTCTGTCTGTCTGTCTATCTTTCTATCTATCATCACCGACCATCTTAGGGAGTAATCTGCCTACACAGAAGTTGCCATTTGCCTGGATGTACCTATTTTCCTATTTTATATTTATTTTTATATATGTTTATATTACCTATTTACCAGACATGGCATATGTGGGATCAGTGACAGTCCTGCACAATATTCTTTCTTTTGTTATTTAGTAGTTTTTCAATCATGTCTAACTCTCCATGACCCCATTTGGGGTTTTCTTGGCAAAGATACTGGAGAGATTTACCATTTCCTTCTCCAGCTCATTTTACCATGAGGAAACTGAGGCAAACAGGGTTAAGTGACTTGCCCAGGGTTAAGATTACAGTGATATCTAGTAAGTATCTGAGGCCAGATTTAAACTCTAAGATGAGTGTTCCTGACTCCAGGCCTAGCACTTTATCCATTGTACCACCTAGCTGCCCATCCTTTCTTTTGCATAGCTCTAATTTCTGATATTGCCTCAACAGTATTGCATTTAGAAGACTAACACTTGAACCAATCAATAAACAAGTATGTATTAGGTTACATCAAGTCAATGAGCACATACTATGTGCCAGTCTCTGTGTTTTTTAAAAAATTTATTTATTTTAAATTTAAACTAAAAAATTAAATATACACTAAGAAAAGAAAAAGAAACATTATAAACTTAAATACAAAATGAAAAATGAAAAAAATAGCATTGCCATGTGCACAGCAGAATGTAAGAGAAGATTCAAAACATAGAGCAATAAATTTCTGTTTTAAAAAGCCTAAATAATAAATATTATGTATTATGTTCAGAGTTGTCCATTTTTTCTTTGCTTCCTTGTGAGTTTTCTTTTGTTTTCTGCTGTGCACTTTTTACTTTGTTCTTTTTCTCCCCCTTTTTCCTCCCCAAGAAGGTGCAATTGTGTGTATATATATACACACACACATATATGTGTGTACATGTATATATACACATATATGTGTATGTATACTTATTTACATGTTCATATGTGATCTATACCTATGTGTATACACACACATATATAAACACACAAACACATATATATTACAGTATACACACGAAGATGTATACATGTATATACACATATGTGTATATTTACATACACACAAATATACTTAGATATGCATAATCATACTCATATATAGACATATACATTCATATGCAGTTATGTAAGACCATACTATATTTATTTGTCCTCTGTCTCTCTGAGGGAGGATAACCTCTCCCTTCTTAAGTCCAGGTCGTTTCATAATTTTCTAAGTCCACTAACTCATTATTTCCTATATCACAGCAATATTACAACCTTATACTGTCTAGTTATTTTAAATAGTCTAAAACAATATTAACATAGCTGACGTATAGTATAGTTTCCCTATTTTTCTCTTATGATTAAATCTATTTTAGCTTTAACTTTGTCTGAGATCATAATTACTACTCCCGTCTTTTTTTCCCTAATAAATTCTTTGTTTTATATGTTTGTGTGTATTTCTTATTTCCTATCCCTGCTGACTCTTCTAATTTACTTCTACCTGCTACCTTGCCATCCTACTACTTAACCTACTCCCCTCCAAGAATCTCTTCCTTATCCTCCCATTCCTATTAATCTATTTTATTTATTTATTTTTTGCCTTTTTTTTTTTTTTTTGGTGAGGCAATCGGAGTTAAGTGAGGGGTCACACAGCTAGTAAGTGTCATGTGTCTGAGACTGGATTTGAATTCACGTCCTCCTGACTCCCAGGCCAGAGCTCTATCCACTGCACCACCTACCTGCCCCCCATTCCTATTAATCTAAACACCCTTCTATTAGACCACCCCCTTATTCTATTCCCTTACCCTACTCCCTAAAAATCCCTCCCTTATCCTCTTCCCCCTCCTTAATCCCTTAGCCTTTTATTTCTTTCTGAATTTAAAAGACTTTTATACCCTTCTAAATATATATGTATTATACCCTCTTAAACCCATTCCCAATGAAAGTAGGGTTCCAGAACCTGGAACCTCCTACCCCATCTAATTCCTCTGTGACAGTTCTTCCTCTCACACCTCTCATGTATAGAATAATTACTCTTTTTACCTGTTCTTAAATGATTTTACTTTTTAAAATCATATCATACTTAGGTCTATCCCAGTCTTTCTTATGAACTACTCAATTACTAATAACAATTTCAAACATATTTTATATTTCCTCATATAAAAGGTAAACAGTCTGTCCTTATTGAGTCCCTTATACTTAGTCTTTGAAATGTACCTTATATTTTTCTTGGATCTTATATGTCAAATCTTCTATTAAGTTCAGGTTTTGTTGTTTTTTTTAAATCCTAAAAGTCTGACAATTCATTAAATATCCATTTTTCCATTCAGGATTATGCTTAACTTTGCTGTATATGATATTTTTGGCCACAACCGCAGTTCTTTTGTTCTTCGATATATAGTGTTCCAAGATCTGCAGTCTTTTATGTCACCTCTGCCAGGTCTTGTGTAATTCTAATTGTGGCACCACCATATTTAAATTGTTTTTTTCTTGTTGCTTGTAATATTTTATCCCTGAGCTGAGGATTTTGGAATTTGACTATGATATAGATTTATTTCTACGTTCTCCTCTTATTCTAATGCTTCAGAACAATTTTCTTTAATTATTTCTTGTATTATTATATCAAGATTCTTTTTTTCATCATAACTTTCAGGCAGTCTGATTATTCTTATGTTTTCTCTTCTTGATCTGTTCTCCAGATCAATTGTTTTTCTTATAAGATGTTTCACATTCTCTTCTATTTTTTCATTCTTTGTTTTGTTTTATTATTTCTTAATCTCTTATAACTTTGCTAGCTTCCCCTTACCCAATTCTGATCTTCAAGGAGTAGTTTTCTTCCTTAACATTCCAGATCTCCTTTTCTAGTTGGTTGATTTTCTTTGCATAATTTACTTGTTTTTCTTGGATTGTTCTTATTTTTTAAAATTTTTCCTTAATTTCTCTCATTTGGTTTTTGGGCAGGTGACTAGTTGATATTACTCTTTGGGGTAGAAGAGGCTTTTTTTGCTTTGGTATCCTCCTCTGAAGATGAACTCAGGTCTTCTCTATTCCCATAGTCATTTTGAGTTTAAGATGTCTAAGGGACATACAGTTTGAGATGTCTAATAGACATCTGGAAAGGTGAGTTTGGATATTGGGATAGAAGTTAGGGCTGGATAAGTAAATCTAAGAACTATCAGCATAGAGATGATAATTTAATCCATGAGAACTGATGTGATAATCAAGTGAAATAATATAAAGAGAGAAGACAAGAGACCTTCAGAGAGAGCCCTAAGGAACACCCACAGTTAGGTAGGAAGAAAATCAGGAGAGTATAGTATTGCAAAAACCTAGAAAGAAGAGAGTACCAAGAGAAGAAAGTAATTAAAGAGTTGATAAACTATGAGCCCACGATATTGAAGATAAATCATGCTACTTATTTCCTGCCAGAGAGGTCAACTTAAAATGCAGAGAGAAACATATTTTCAGGCATGGCCAAAGTGGGAATTTGTTTTGCTGGACTATGCATGTTTGTGAAGAAAAATTTATTTTTCAGAATTTTTTTTGAGGGGGGTCAATGGGTGAGCAGGGGGAGGGATGGATTATTTTTAAAAGTTACTGCATATGTAACAAAAATATTTTGAAAACTAATGGCTGCTTTTATAGGCCAGGAAAAAGAATTCTTTCTATACCTACATGGTTGCAATGATCCTTCTTGTTTCTAAAAAGGTATGTTTTTGTTATTAAAGAAAGAAGGAATGGTGTGACTTCTGACTGAATAGTTCACATATTTCTCTCTCTAATATGAACTGTGTGATGTGGAATGCAATATTTGCCCTGGCAGAGGTCCTATCGCTCTTTCCGTTCATAAGGTGAATTCTCTGATACTGCATAAGTAGTGTGCTAACACAGAATTGCCTTCCCACATCTATTACGTTCATAAGGTCTCTAGAGTATAAATGGTCTGATGTTCAAGCAAGTTTTCTATTCTGGTAGACAGCCTTCTCATATTAATTACAATCATAAAGCTTCTGCCTGGTATGAATTCTATGCTGTCAAGTCAACTGTGCACTCATAAGAAAGATGTTCCCAAATTCATTGAATTCATTCACATGAGTCCTTTTCTTCACCACCCAATTTCTTGGCTTGTATCACTTCACAAAAACTTTCATCAACCAAATGCTTTCTTTACCATATCTCACAGCAAGGCAAACAGTACATTCAGGGAAACAGCAAATTCAGAGCAAGCAGATTTACCCCTAAATCGGGCCAGTGTAACAGACAGAACTCCAACTGCTCATGTTCAGAGTAGCATCCTTCTCTGTCATGCTCACCACTGTGACCTTCCCCTCTGCAGAAGGCAAAAGTTCCCTTCAGCCCCTCCTTCCAGCTGAGAAACACTGCACTCCTCATCAATCTCCTAGCCCATAAAGGGCTAAATGTGGAAGATGGAATAGACTTGTTTTGCTTGGCCCCCCGAGGGCAGAACTAAGAACAGTGGGTTGCAAATAGTATCAAAATAAGAAAGAAATTCCCAACTGTTAAAATTACCCTAAAGCAGTATGGGTTGCCTTGGGATATAGTTCCTCTTCACTGGAGGTCTTCAAGCAGAGTGTGGATGGCCACTCGTCAAGTTCATGAGAGTAGAGATTCTTATTCAGATACTCTTTGTACTAAATGGGCCCTGAACTCCTTTCAATTCTGAGGTGCTATGATATGATTTTATGCTACAGAATCATTGAATCACATGATTCTATTATGCTAACTCTACAAACATATATAGGAAACATAAAAAGGACTAAGAAAAGTTGAAAATGTGAATCTAGAGAAATACCATTAATTCAAAAAGGTTAGAGACTAATCTGGGGAGATTAGCTTCTCCCCATGGGTGCTGAGTGTCTTAGCACCCACTAGGAGTAAGGAAGTGGTTGGGGACCCTAAGGGAAAGGCATAGGTAGGACAAAGTTGAGTAGGGACAAGCAGCAAGGTAACAGATAAGGAACTGAAAGTACTGAACTTTCTTTCCAGGAATCAATTCTAGAGCTAGAGTTCTTTTTTAAGAAATGATTTATTTATTTTTAGTTTTCAACATTCACTTCCATTAGATTTTTGAGTTCTAAATTTTCTCTCCCTCTCTTCCCCTCCCCTCTCCCCAAGATGGCATGCAATCAAATATAGGCTCTACATATATATTCATATTAAACAAATGTTCACATTAGTCATGTTGTAAAGAAGAATTAGAACCAATGGGAAGAACCATGAGGAAGAAGAAACAAAAAAAAAAAAAAGGAGAGAGAAAGAGCAAATAGTGTGCTTCCATCTGCATTCAGACTCCATAGTTCTTTTTCTAGATGTGGATAGCGTTTTCCATCATGAGTCTTTTAGAGTTGTCTTAGATCCTTGCATTGCTGAGAAGAGCTAAGTCTATCCAAGTTAGTCATCGAGCAACGTTGCTGTTACTCTGTACAATGGTCTCCTGGTTCTGCTCACTTCACTCAGCATTAATTCATGTAAGTCTTTCCAGATTTTTCTGAAGTCCACCTATATAGCTGGAGTTCTTAACCTGAGGTCTTTTACTTTCAAAATAAATAAATAAATAACAAATAAAATAAATTTTGATAGCTGTATTGCAGTGATATGTGTATCTCAATATAATTGGTTCCTTTTGTAATTTTATGTGTTTTATGTTATTTATTTATTTAAAAATGTTGTTCTATTACTTCTATTCTATTTCTATTCTATTATTTAAAAACATTATTCTAAAGAGTCCATAGATTTCATCAGACTGCTAAAATGGTCCATGAAACAAAAAGGTTAAGATTTCTTAATCCTAGAAGGGCTATAGTGAATGCAACATTTCTTGGAAAGGGATATTACAAATTAATGTCATTGAAGTAGAAGAATGTATGAGGTAAAAGGAGGGACAGGAAGGATTACGTATTGCACTTTTATTTGAGCTGGGATAGGGAAAGGGTCAAAAGAGAGGGGGAGGATGTAACCATAAAAATTGAAATGAGGGATTTGGGATTGGGCAGGATAATAAAAGAGAGCCAGAAGGGATGGGAAAAGACTAATATAGATTAGTATAACCAAGAAAATCTGCAGGGACTAAATGCTCATTAAAAAAGGAAGAATATGTATTTGTTACATCTATATGTATGCATATATATTTAATGAAAGGCAATAATATTAGATAATAATAACATTACATGTGAATGGATAAAAATTCCCTAATACAAACTAAAAGAATGGAGGAATGGATAAAAAGCAAAACCCAAAAATTTGCTGTATACAAAAAACATTTAAAACATCTAGATGGATACAAAATGAAAAGTGAATGAAATGAAGTTTATTATGTTTTAGAAAACTCTAAAAAGGTGATTATAATTTCAAATGAGTAAAAACTGATAATGACAAAAGAGATAAACAATAAAATTATCCTTAAAGACACTATAAACAATGACAAGATAGAATTATTAAAAATATAAATCATGTGGCAATGTCTAAACTCTTTAAAAAGGCTAGATGGATTGCAAAAAGACATTAATAACAGGGGGCAGCTAGGTGGCACAGTGGATAGAGCACCGGCCCTGATGTCAGGAGTACCTGAGTTCTAATCCAGCCTCAGACCAAACACTTGACACTTATTAGCTGTGTGACCCTGGGCAAATCACTTAACCCCAATTGCTTAATAATAAATAAATAAATAAATAAAAGACATTAGTAACAACACAGTAACAGCAGGATCTCTTACATGATATCAGTAGGAAACTTTGAGAGCTAGCTAAATCAAGCAGAAAAATAAGGAAGCAGGAAAATATAAAACTAAACAATATGTAGAAAAAATAGATTTGATTGACTTATGGCAACCACTAAATAATAATATTAAAGAATATACATATTCTCAGTATCTTATGGTACTTTTACAAAAATTGATTATGTGCTAGTGAATTCATATACATAGTTATTTGAGGCTAGGGAGTACATAAGTAGGTAGTGATAGTGATACAAAAAAAAATATTAAGCATTTTAAAAGTATGGAGACAAAAACAAATAGCAATTCAATAGACAGTCAGCCAGTTAATAAGCATTTGTTAAGTGCCTACCATATGGCAAGCATTAGAGATACAAAGAAAGTCCAAAGGCAGTCCTTGCCCTTGAGGAGCTCAGATTCTAATGGCAATGACAACATGAAACAAACTATATACAAATAAGATCCACACACAAGAACATCTCATACACATATGCAGAGAGAAAGAAAGGGAGGAAGAGGAGAGGAGAGAAGGAACAGAAGGGAAGGGAAGGGAAGTGAACAGAAGGGAAATTGGAAATAATCAGCAGAGGGAAGGCACTAGCATGAAGGCATGAGGAAAGGCTTCTTAGAGAAGATGGTTTTAGCTGGAATTTGATGGAAGCTAGGAAATAGAGAATTCCAGGAATGGGGGACAGTTAACTAAAATGCCTGGAGTCAGAAGATGAACTGTTTTCCATGAAATAGCAAGTATCCCTGGATCATGAGAATATATGGCAAGGAGTGGAATGGATTTTAAGGTTCAATAAGACTGGAAAAGTAGAAGGGGGCCAGGTTGTAACGGGTTTTGAATGCCAAACAGAGGACTTATATTTGATCCTGGATAAGGATCAAATGGAGTTTACTGAATAGGAGGGTGACATAGTTTGATCTGTACTTTAGGAAGATCACTTTGATAGTTGAATGGAGGATGAATTGGAGTGGAGAAAGATGAGGTAAGGAGGCCAACCAACAGGCAATTACAATAGCCCAGGACTGAGGTGATGAGGATGACAGTATCAGAAGAGAGAACTGACTATATTCAAGACATGTTACAAAGGTACAATCAAAATCAGTAGACCCTGGCAACAAATTGGGTAGGGGTGATGAGAGACAATGAGGAGCCAAAGGTGGTCTGGGAACAGCTGGATATAATGGATTCTCACCAATCAGAATAGAACAGCTCTGAGCTGTACTGGAGTTCTAGTGGTGATTATCCTTTGTTCTCGAAGAGGACCAAAATGATATTATTATGTTGAGGTTAAGGTACGTTATGTCTCACTGTGGCTGATCAGACCAATAAGAGCTTGGAAGGCTCTACCACCAGTGAGGAACAAATAGTCCAGATGAGCATTTGGAATGTCTCTAAATTTGCACATTTGGAATTCTAGTAGTAGTAGCAGGAGCAAGGCGGCATGACAGGAAGATGTCTAAGGTGAGGTAAATCTCAACAGAAAACAAATAGTTAAATAAGAGAGAATATAATATAGTCCTTCACATTTTTTGAATGTAATGAATAGAGTTGCTTTATAGACACATTTTACACTTGCTAGCCCTATGACCTTGGGCAATTCACATATCCTAGTTTCCTACTCTGTAAAATGACTAAATTGGACTAAATGGCTTCTAAGTTCTCTCTGTCTCTAAATCTATGATCTTATGGTTTCCGTGGAAAAACCACAGATTGTGATGTTGGGTAATGAGAATTCAGAGTTGTCCTGAGAGGTGATGTAGCGTTCGTAATAGACAGAGTTCTGGATTGGAGTCAAGATGACTTTGATTAAATTTCTGCCTCTGATATTTCTTAGCTATGTGATCAAGAGCAAGTCATTTCAATTCATTGAGCCTTGGTTTATTCACCTATAAAATGAGGATAAAAATACTTGCAGACTCTAACAGTCCTGCTGTGAAAACCAAATGATATTTGTAAAATGCTTTGCAAATTTTAAAGCACTAATTAATGTCAGTTATGAATGTTAGCAATGGAAGGGTCATCAAAAATCATCTAATCTAATTTTTTTTTTTACAGAGACAGAAGTTGAGGCCTAGAGATTAGAAGTGAGTTACTCAGGAACATATTTTAACTATCATCCCACTTAATCTCTTCATTACATCTTATTAGGTTCTCTGCCTGGGCAGCTAGGTGGCAAAGTGGATAGAGCACCTGGCCTGAAGTCAAGAAGACTCATCTTCCTGCGTTCAAATTTGGCCTCAGACACTTATTAGCTGTGTGACCCTAGGCAAATCACTTCACCCCTACTTGCCTCAGTTTCCTCATCTGTAAAAATGAGCTGGAGAAGGAAATGGCAAACCACTCCAATATCTTCGCCAAAAAAACCTCAATGGGGTTATGACTAAAAATTGGCTAAACAAAAATGTTCTCAGCGAGAGCACTTTCTTTGGGAGAAATATGGGGATGAAATGAGAGATGGTCCAGTTGTTCTGGTAGGGATCTGGCTGTTTCCCCTCCCCTTATCCCAATCCCAGAATCACCTATGGGAGAAAAGGCAGGCAGGCAGTCAAAAAATATTTATTTGATGCTTACTATGTGGTAGGCAGTGTGCTAAGTTAGTTAACAGCTAACAGTCCTTTCAATACTGAGCCCATGTTAACTTTATCCTTTGATTAGTGAAGGCAGCAATTCAACACCCTCCTCCTCTTCCTTCATAAGAAAGTCAATCAAGATAGGAGTGAGCTCATGCTAGAAAAAAATGTGACTAGATGCAGTAAAGTAAGATTTGACATAGTTCAGGGAACATGTGATTCCATTTTCCATTGAGGTTCACAAGCTAAATGCTTTTGTAGATGAATTACTTTGAAACTTTTTTTTTCTATTTTCAGGACAGCTTACCCACAGAAAAAAAACAAGTTATTCAAAACTCTCATAAATTAAAAAGTGATTTAACCTCTTCCAAGAACAAGGACCCACTAGCTGGTCTTAAGAGGGATGAACCAGCCCAGGTCAGAAATGGAACAGGGCAAAGCTTCTTTGTCAATCATTAGTGTGATGGAACCTGTAAGTGGCCTCTACACCTCCAGCCTGGGTGAGATGGGGAAATCTTGTCTAAAAAAAGGGATGGGGGATTGGAGGGAGTGTTAGACTTAATAAATAAAGGGGTTGGACTAGATTATCTCTTAGAACCTTCTGAGCTATAAATCATGAGCTTTTGAGTTGGGGTGCCCCCAAAACAAAACATCATCTGGTGCAAACTTTTTTGATGAAGAGCCTGTTTGTAATTTATAGGCTGGCCAATTAACCAATCTACAAGAATATATTAAGTGCCTACTATATACCAAGAACTGTGTTAGGCCCCTAGGATACAAAAATCAAAACCAAAAAGTTCTTGCCCTGAAGTAGTTAATGTTATGTCAGGGAACAAAGCCTGCACTCATATAAACAGATACAGGAAGACATACAAAGTGAATTCAAGGTAATTTCAGGATGGGGAAGGAGAACAAACAGCTGGGAGAATCAGGAAAAGCCTTATGTATGAAGTAGCATTTGAGATAAGCATTGGTAGAAACTAGGGATTCTAATACAGTGGAGGTGAAAAGGGAATGCTTTCGTTTGTTTGCTTTTAGGCAATTGAGTTTAAGTGACTTGACCAGGGTCATACAGCTAGTAAGTGTCAAGTGTCTGGTCTGAGACAGGATTTGAACTCAGGCTGTCCTGACTTCAGGGCTAGTACTGCTACCTACCTGCCCCGAGGGAATGCTTTCTTTGTATAGGGGGACAGCCTGCCTATGCAAGGGCACAGAGATGGGACTGTGTGGTATGGAAATTAAGGGATAGGCAGTAGGCCCAGGTGGTTGGACCTCAGGCTACATCTTTGGGCTACAGGCACACATTCCATCACTAGGCCTGTTCTTAAAGATTTTCTAATTTGATAGCATCTGACAGAGTTTGTTCTATCACCTCCAAATCACAATGAAACATCATGGGAGGAGGGATACCAGCATAATCCCTGCGTCAGATAAGGAAGCATGTTAAAACTTCAGTCAGCTTTGTAACTTAGTTTGTTGTTGTTTTTTTTCCTTCATAAGCCATCCTGTTCATTATATCTCCACAGTCTCTCATTATCTATCTACCTATCTATATCTATGGTTATGGATATAGATAGAGAGGTAATACAATAATATAACATATGTCTGTCTGTGACATATAAAAAGTTTGAGAGACATAATTTCTGGGCATTTAATTATTTTATTAATAATGTTAGCATATTATTAATAAAAGGATGGCCATTTGACTGTCTCTCTTAGACTACACCAATCAGAGTTGAGCCCACTCAATGGTTTTTTGTCATTGGGAAGAGTGGGTGTTCCTGAGGGTGGAATTCAACTCTGGTTAACAAGTAATGAGAATAATGAATATTATAATGCTCATTTTAGTGAGGGGCTGGGAGATGTGACTGGGATCACTCAGTTTTGGTGAAAGAGAATTATCTGTATCTATGTCACCGGTCTGACAAAAGAGAAAATCCACATTTTCCCAGACCTGTCTGAGTAAAACACAATGTGCCTGAATCCTTCAATTACCTAAACAGATCTGATTCTCTCTTTCAATGTTGGCCCTATACTTCAAAGTCTGCCTGAAAAACCTACAGGGATTGATTTCTGAATAAGGAAGTAGAAAAGGGGAAAAACCTTGGTCCTAATTCAATAATTAGTTATTAAATACAAGAGAATAATCATTTCTCTCATCTATATCTAGAAATAGGTCTATTTCTAGATATAGACAGACATATGGAGATGGACAGATAGATAGGTACATAGGTAGATAGATAGATAGATAGATAAATAGATAGATAGATAGATAGATAGATAGATAGATAGATAGATAGATAGATAGA
>NW_020940360.1:32498388-32501002 GCF_900497805.2 Vombatus ursinus
AGATAGATAGATAGATAGATAGATAGATAGATAGATAGATAGATAGAAGATAAATAGATCCATTTCTTTTCATTCATTTTGCCTTCCACCCTTTTTTACATCTTTGTTTGGTTGCTGAGGTTTGGAAAAAGCAATTCCTCCAATCAGTCAGTTTGGTCAATAAACATTTATTAAGTGCCTACCATAAGTCAGGCATTGTGCTGTGTGTCAGGAATACGAAGGAAGTTAAAAGATAGTCCCTCCCTGCTCTGAAGGAGCTCAAAACTTGATGGAGGAGATGATTAGGCAAATGACAAACAAGCTATATACAAGATAAATTGTAGATAATCAACAGAGGGAAGGCACTAGAATTAAGAGGGATTAGAAAAGCCTTCCTGTAAAAGGTGTAATTTCTAGCTGGTTCTTGAAGAAAGCCAGGAGGAGAGAGCATTCCAGACATGGGAGACAGCCAGTGAAAATGCCCAGAGTGTACAGATGGAGTATTCTTTGAGGAACTGCAAGGTGACCAGTGTTACTGGATCAAAGAGTATGTAGGGGGAGGGGGCAGTGTAAGGTGTAAGAAGACTAGAAAGATGGGGGGAGGAGTTATCAGTAACCTACCAGTTGCCCGTGAGGACTATCAAGTCTTATGGATTTAGTCATCAGCAGACAATTTTTAGGTTAAGCATTGACAGAACTGGAACTAGCAATTCTTGAGTTGGAGGAACATTCAGATAGGTGAGGTATGTGGTCAGTGGCACAAAGGACAGTTTGCCCTGTGTGCAGTAGCACAAGGAAAGGGTGCAGGCAGGCTATCCTTCAGAGACAGTTCTTGACCAGAAGATGGAGGAAGGGAAGGGAAGTGGGTACCAGGAAAGAAACCATAGAAATCTGGGCGGAGGTGGGGGGCGCGGTGGTGCTGGAGTGAGGTGAGGGAGTCGTGGACCACTCTTGGCAGGAAGTGCATATCCTGCCCCAGATGTTGGTGCCTCAGGGCAAAGCCCCAATTGTTCCATATTAGTTGTGATTCAGTGTTGATATTTTCTTACCACTTCCAACTATCTCCCCTCTTAAACTTCCTGAGAGTTTATGTCTTAAAGCTAATTTAAGATTAGATCCATGCTACTACAGTCTTTCCTTATAATAATAATGCTCTGTAATGTTAACCTTAAAGGCAGCACAACATAGAGTATTTGTATGTTTTTGCTCATTTAGAATGTATTAGAGAAAAGAGGGTGGAAGCATATTATCAAAACTCATGTTATGTGAATGAAATAATCATGTCAATTATTAGGAAAGAATAAATATTCTGGTGATGAAAATAAGCCAGTTTTTCTCAGAAGTTTCTGTTCTTACTCCTAGCTGTCTTGACAAGGAGCTCTTCCTTTTAAAGCTGCCCTACCCTGCATAAATACCTCTGTATGCTGGGATTACTTAGAGAGACACATTTCCTCTGAGCCTTACTTTGCCATCCTGAGTGTGTCATTATCACTGAAAAGTCACTATCACTTTATTCTCAACTAGAGTGAGGTGCATCCTTTTAATCTTTAGAATAGAATTGGATTAATATAATACATTCATAAATATGAATTAATCATCTCCTAATGAGACGATCTATTAAATCCATATTTATGCTGTTGTTCTTGTTTGTCCATTGGACTGAAAGAGGACCAAAATGACATCATGATATCAAGGTCAACGTGGTTCATCATACCAATATGAGCTCAGAAGGCTCAATAGGTTGGGCACAAATGGATCGTATGACAATTTGGAAGGGAGATGTCTTTAAATTTTCACATCTTGTTTCTTTTGAGCTACCAAAATTCTGCTTAACTTACAGAGCATAGCACCTTCTTTGATGTGGGCATGCCATGCTAGATGATCCTGTGCTAGTGTCTCCCATGTCTCATAACTGATAATAAAGTTTTTCAGAGAGACCTTGGGAGTGTTCTTGTTTCCCTTCTTCTGACCATGTGAGTGCTTGCCTTGTGTAGGTTCTCCATGAAATATTCTTTTAGGCAAACATATTTGGCATTTGAACAATATGGTCAGCCCATTGGAATTGCATTCTCTGCAGTAGAGCTGGAATGCTTGGCACTTCATCTCCAGAAAGGACCTCAGTGCCCAGTACCTTATCTTGCCAGGTGATCTTCAGAATCTTCTTGAGACAATTCAAGTGGAAGTGGTTCAGTTTTCTGTCATGGCACTGGTAGAGTGTCCAGGTTTTCACAGGCATTTTTTTTGTTATTCTCCTTCCTTCTCATTCTCTCACAGTGCCTGTGCTCCCAACATGATGAATCCTGATGAAGTCAAATAAAAATTGATGAAGACCTGGAGACCCTTGTCATCAATATGCTGAAAGAGGACAAGCTCATGGTTCTGGGTAACTTTAATGCTAGAGTAGGCACAGAATATCAGACATGGCAGGGAGTCCTTGGGAGGAATGGAGTTAGAAACAGCAACAGCAACAGTCACTTACTATTGAAGATTCGTTCATCTTACGACGTTCTCATCACCAACATTGTCTTCCATTTACCTAAATGCAATAAAACTTCATGGATGAATCCTTGCAGCAAAATTAGCATTTTCTCTCTCTCTCTCTCTCTCTCTCTCTCTCTCTCTCTCTCTCTCTCTC
>NW_020940360.1:32501402-32516832 GCF_900497805.2 Vombatus ursinus
CTCTCTCTCTCTTTTGGTTAGGCAATGGGATTAAGTGACTTGCCCAGGGTTACACAGCTAGTAAGTGTTATGTGTCTGATGCCGAATTTGAAGTCAGGTCTTGCTGAATCCAGGGCTGGTACTCTATCCACTGCGCCACATAGCTGCCCCCTTTCCTTTTCATTCTCAAAGAGGACCAATGACCAATGACCAATGACATCAGGAGGGTGATGTTTTGGTTTACAAGTGAACTGGATTTAAGTGAGGCAGAGATGTGCGGTCATCAGCCTCACTTTCTCCTCCAGAGTCATTGGAGTCCAGTGGCAAGACAGCTCAAGACAACTGGCAATGGCCCCAGATGCAGTGGGAGACGGCCTTTTTAAAAGACCTTTCCCAGATATCAGTTTGTTAGGTTTACATAGGCAGAGGGCATGGATGTGAGTCACTTCTGTTGGAATGATCGCCCCAAAAAATGTGAAGGGGTGAGAAAGAGGGATATATAATAATGAGGTCAGCACAAAGGCTCTGTACACCTTTAGTTTGGTAAACTACCTCTTTTCTCCCACATTTTCTTTCAGTGGAGTATTTTGGAGATCCTTCTAGTGGGTAGGAGACTATCTTAGTTCAGAGAAACGTGTAAGTGAGCAGAGTTTTGGATGAGAATAAGAGCTTTGATGAGGATGAGAGGTGTCAGTGTTTTAGGTATGGTAACCCTTTATTGTGATGAAAGTGGAAGGAAGGGGTAAGGAAGATATATTCATCAGTCACTATGTGGGTCTGGGTGGGTGATCATGCTGTTCCAGTGGCCAGATATGCCATGAACAAGAATTCTGCCTTGTGTAGGTTCTCCATGAAATATTCTTTTAGGCAAACATATTTGGCATTTGAACAATATGGCCAGCCCATTGGAATTGCAATCTCTGCAGTAGAGTTGTAATGCTTGGCACTTCATCTCCAGAAAGGACTTCAGTGTCCAGTACCTTATCTTGCCAGGTGATCTTCAGAATCTTCCTGAGACAATTCAAATGGAAGTGGTTCAATTTTCTAGCATGGCACTGGTAGAGTGCACTAGCACATCATCTAGCATGGCATGCCCACATCAAAGTATAGAAGTATATGACATGTAGGTGTCTAGCTAACCTAGAACTGTATGGATTGTTTGTATTAACTGAGCTTACTCCTTAGGAAAGGAGTGCAAGGTAGCAGGCTAGGACAGAAAATATGTATAAAGATATAGAAAAGTTTTAAGAAAGAATAGGAAGCTGGAAATTAAGGGATCCCACATTGTATAGCTACAATATTAATACACAGTACTTGTACTCTTGAAAGTACAAGGGTTGAGGGTTTTCTGAGTGAATCAAATACTTGGAATAGTTTCTATGAATATGGATTTGGGGTGTATGAGATGTTCAGGTGGAACTAGTACCTCTGGTGTGAAGGCTGCTTATCTACCTTTGTTGTCCACCTGCCACCCAGCTCTCTCCTATGGCTCCAGGATGCTGTAGCATGCACAGAAGCCACGCCTGGGTAAACTGTCTCAGAAGATGGGCTAAACCAGGTTGAGGGTAACCAACAGGCCTCAAACTCATCAGTAAGTCAAGTGTGTGAAGATTTCCATGGATAGAATAGGTGGATGTGAACATTTTGGCTCAATGGGCCATGAAGGTGGTGGAAGCAGGCACTGTGGAACACTTAGAGCTTGGTTAAACACTGAAGATTCCAAGGTCATCCACTTGCGATAGCCATTGCCAGTCATCTTGACTTTTGTCATGCCACTAGACTTCAATGACTCTGGGAGAGAGAGTAAGGCTAATTGCTTCCCACAACTCTGCCTTACTTAAATCCAATTTATACACAAGCCAAAAGGCATCACCCATACCATTTTACTATTTCATTATTTTACTATTCAATAATTTTACAGCATTATCATTTTATTATTTTACTATGTTACTGCTTTATTATCTTACTACTTTACCTATCTTAAAGTCCTGTGGCAATGGGCCAGTGAGTGATGAAGCAGCAGGTGTGGATACACTGGGAGCTATAGTGACAACCTTGTACAAAGGCAGTCCAGGACAAAGAATTGTCTTCTCACTGTTGAGACTGCTCACTAAAGCAGCTCCCTGGGTGTCTGAGCAGCCTTCTTAAGGACTACTTTGCTCACCTCCTGGTGTGAGGAAGGAGCTAGAAAAGGTGCCCTAAAAATTGTCTGCTTCCCCTAATCCTGGCCTGCTTACTGTGGCAGGTGGGATCCCACCCTGTTGTCAAAACACAAAAATATGCCAAAGAGATCATACAAATGGAAAAAGAACCCACATATACAAAAATATTAATAGCAGCACAGTGTGGTAGCAAAGAATTGGAAATTGAGGGGATGCTCATCAGTTGAGGAATGGCTGAACAAGTTGTGGTATATAAAAGGAATGGAACACTATTGTGCTGTAAGAAATGATGAGCAGGCAGATTTCAGAAAAACCTGGAAAGACTTAAATGAACTGATGCTAAGTGGAGTAGAACCAGAAGAACATTGTGCACAGTAACAGTCACAATGTGTAAAGATTAACTTTGATAGACTCATCTCTTCTCAGCAATACAAGGATCCAAGATACTCCAAAGGACTCATGATAGAAAATACTGCCAACATCCAGAAAAAGAACTATGGAGTGTGAATGCAGATCAAAGCACATTATTTATTATATCTCTTTTTTATTATTATTATTATATCTCTTTTTTCTTTCTTTTTTTTTGTTTGTTTCTTCTTTCTCATGGTTTCTCCCATTGGTTCTAATTCTTCTTTACAATACGACTAATGTGAAAATAGGTTCAATATGAATGTGTATATAGAGCCTATATCAGATTGCATGCCATCTTGGAGTGTGAGGGGGGAGAGATGGGGAGAAAATTTGGAGCTCAAAGTCTCCTGTAAGTGAATGTTGAAAACTAAAAATAAATAAATAAAATTTTAAAAAACAAAAATATGTACAAAAGTTTTTGCAGATATGAGTCTACTCACCATTGGTACATAGGATGTGAACATGCTTGTGAACAACATGAAATCCAGTAGACCTGAAAGACAAATGGTTCTTGTGAGAGAACTCAGCAAGTATTGCATCCAAATAGCAGTCCTGAGTGAAACAAGACTTGCAAATGAAGGGCAATTTACTGAAGTTGGAGCTCGACATATCTTTTTTTCTGTAGTGGTCACCATGATGAGGAATGCAGTGAACCGGGTGTAGGTTTGGCAATCAAAACTAATCCAGTTAACAAGCTTGTATGCCTCCTCAAAGGAGTGAATGACAGTTTCATGACAATGAGATTGCCATTTGCAGGAAAACACCATGCCACCATCATCAGTGCCTGTGCTCCCAACATGATGAATCCTGATGAGGTCAAGTAAAAATTTATGAAGACCTGGAGACCCTTGTCATCAATATGCTGAAAGAGGACAAGCTCATGGTTCTGGGTAACTTTAATGCTAGAGTAGGCACAGAATATCAGACATGGCAGGGAGTCCTTGGGAGGAATGGAGTTAGAAACAGCAACAGCAACAGTCACTTACTATTGAAGATTCGTTCATCTTACGACGTTCTCATCACCAACATTGTCTTCCATTTACCTAAATGCAATAAAACTTCATGGATGAATCCTTGCAGCAAAATTAGCATTTAATATTTGATGTCATTAAGTTGAGGAGAAACAGACAGTATGTGATGGTGATAAAGCTGATGTGTGCACCAGAGTGCTAGACCTATCATAGACTTATCTTCTCCAAGGTAAACATTCACATTCAATAAAAGCAGTAGCCCAAAGGTCTTTGATGCTATAGTTGCAAGGGTTTGTAGAAGATCATGGCAAAATCTGGTTGCCTCAAAAAGTTCATCAGTATTGTATGCCGGTATGCTTGCGTGGGTTCTAGATAATGGATGATGCTCTTGTGCTTTCCCAGTCACCAATTGAGTGAAGCAAGGCTGTGTGCTTGCTCCTATGCATGATATCCTTCCCAGTGATGCTTATCAGACACCTTTAATGAGAACAAAAATGGTTTCGAGGTCAAATGCAACACTGATGGTAAATTATGTAATTTGGAAAGATTACAAGTCAAGAAGAAAGACTTTTTGTTCACAGATGAGTGTACACTCAAAGAAACCTCTGAGGTTGAGATGCAGCAAAGTATGGATCAATTCTCTACCACTTGTGCTAATTTTGACTTAACAATTAACACCAAGTTAACAGAGGTTCTCCACCAGTTAGCATTGCATCATCTATACCTGGAACCATTGGATACAGCAAATGGAGAAATTTTGAATGCTGTTCATAAGTTCACTTACTCTAGCAGTGTACTCTCCAGGGATGCACACATAGATGATGAGGTGTATGCACACTTTGCCAGAACTAGCCCAACATTTAGGAAGCTCTGAAAGAAAGTGTAGGAGAAAAGAGGTATTAGACTACTTTTAAAATGAAGGTGTATACTGTGCAAGACATCACAAAAGTGTTCTTTTCCATTGATGCCCATAGAGTTCTATTCACCTTACCATACTGATACTTTCCTTTTTCTTTTCTATCTCGGGAGAAGAGACAGTTTTGCTTCTGACTAAGGCTAACTAACCCTGCCACCTATGCTCTTGATCCTATCCCTTCTTCTGAGACTTTGTTCGACCAATTATCCTTTGTCTTTCTCTTGTGTCAATTTCTCCCTTTTAGAATTAAAAAATACACACACACACACACACACATACATATATATATATATATATCTCAATCTTTGATCCTACTATCCTCTTGTTACCATTCTATCTTCATTTTGCTACAAAATTGCATTTCTTTCCCCCCCCAATCTTATTAATTTATTTATTTTTAGTTTTCAATATTCACTTTCACAAGATTTTGAGTTCCAAATTTTCTCCCCATCTTGTCCCTCCCTGCCCTCAAGATGGCATGCATTCTGAATACCCCTTATCCTAATCTGCCCTCCCTTCTATCTCCCCCCCTTCTCTTATCCCCTTCCCCTTCTATTTTCCTGTAGGGCAGGATAGATTTCTATATTTCATTGCCTGTATATCTTACTTCTCAGTTGCATGTGAAAACAATTTTTAACATTGTTTTTAAAACTTTGGGTTCCAAATTTTCTCCCTTCTTCTCTCCTCCCCCACCCTCATTGAGAAGGCAAGCAACTTGATACAGGTTATACACTTGCATAGTAGTCATGTTGTGAAAAACTAACTATATTTCCCTTCATCCTATCCCACCTCCCATTTATTCTGTTCTTTCTTTTGATCCTGTCCCTCTTTAGAAGTGTTTGCTTCTGACTACCCCCTCCCCCAATCTTCTCTCCCCTCTATCATCCCCCTGCTCCCTTGTTCCCTTCCCCCTATTTTCCTGTAGGGTAAGATAGATTTCCTTACCCAATTGAGTGTGTATGTTATTCTCTCCTTAAGCCAAATTCCATGAGAATAAGATTCACTCATTCCCTCTCACCTTCCCCCGTTTCCCCTCCACTGTAAAAGCCTTTTCTTGTCTGTTTTATGTGAGATGATTTACCCCATTCTACCTCTCCCTTTCTCCTCCCAATATAATCCTTTCTCACCCCTTAATTTTATTCTCCAGATATCACCCCTTCATCTTCAACTCACCCTGTGCTCTCTATTTATTTATCTATCTATATATACACAATACAATTTTCCCCTTCCAACTACCCTAATACTGACAAAGGTCTCATGAGTTACAAATATCATCTTTCCATGCAGGAATGTAAATAGTTTAACCTTAATAAGTCCCTTATGATTTCTCTTTCCTGTTTATCTCTTCATGTTTCTCTTGAGTCTTGTATTTTTTATTTTTTTATTTTTTTTGTTTTAGGCAATTGGGGTTAAGTGACTTGCCTGGGGTCACACAGCTAATAAGTGTCAAGTGTTTGGTCTGAGGCCGGATTTGAACTCAGGTTCTCCTGACTTTAGGGCTGGTGCTCTATCCACTGCGTCACCTAGCTGCCCCTAGTCTTGTATTTGGAAGTCAAATTTTCTATTCAGCTCTCGACTTTTTAATCAAGAATGCTTGAAAGTCCTCTATTTCACTGAAATTTTCCATTTTTTCCCTGAAGGATTATGCTCAGTTTTGCTGGGTAGGTGATTCTTGGTTGTAATCCTATCTCCTTTGACCTCCGGAATATCATATTCCAAGCCCTGTGGTCCCTTAATGTAGAAGCTGCTAAATCTTATGTCATCCTGATTGTGTTTCCACAATACTTGAACTGTTTCTTTCTGGCTGCTTGCAATATTTTCTCCTTGACCTGGGAACTGTGGAATTTGGTTACGATACTCCTAAGAATTTTCCTTTGGGAATATCTTTCAGGATGTGATTGGTGGATTCTTTCAATTTCTATTTTGCCTTCTGGTTCTAGAATATCAGGGCAGAATATCAATTGATCCATTCTAATTTTTAAGGAAGTATTTTCTTCAGTAAGCTTTTGGACTTCCTTTTCCATTTGGCCAACTCTGCTTTTGAAGGCATTCTTCTCCTCATTGGCTTTTTGGACCTCTTTTGCCATTTGGGTTAGGCTATTTTTTAAGGTGTTATTTTCTTCAGTATTTTTTTGGGTCTCCTTTAGCAAGCTGTTGACTTGTTTTTCATGATTTTCTTGCAACACTTTCATTTCTCTTCCCAGTTTTTCCTCTACTTCTCTTACTTGCTTCTCAAAATCCTTTTTGAGCTCTTCCATGGCCTGGGACCAATTCATATTTTTCTTAGTGGCTTTGGATGTAGGAACTTTGACTTTGTTGTCTTCTTCTGGTTGTATGTTTTGATCTTCTTTGTCACCAAAGTAAAGTAAAGCTGTTTTCAGAGCCACTTCTAGGGACCTGTAAATTTTCAGTTCTTCCAAGGTGGTATAATCAAGCACCTTTCCTGGCCTGTCCTCTGGTCTATGAGTGACCACAAGCACTCTTTTCTGCCTTGGAACTGTGAGGAGGATTCCCTTTTCACCTCCACTACAAGCTCCACCATGCCAGTGCTCCTCCTTGCCCCAGGACCGCCACCTAGAACTGTGACCCAGATCTAAGCACAGGCAAAGCAAGAGGATCCTGCCTCAGCACCAGCAAACAGATCCCTGCAATCTCTCTCTGATCAGCCACTTGATTCCCCCTCAGTCTGTGGGTGGAGAGCTCAGGAAGCAGACGCCCTCCCACCCCCCAGGATCGCGCTAGGACTGGGGCTGAAACCAAGCTTCTCTCTCACTGCAGTCACAGACTTTTCCTACTGACCTTCAAGTTCTCTTTGGCATTCATGGGTTGAGAAGTTTGGAAACCACCACAGCTGCCCATGATTTAGTCCTCTGAGGCCTGCTCCAGCTTTGCTGAGGTCTGCATTGCCTTCATGTCCATGCTGAACTGTGTTCCTCTCCTAGCTGGGCCCAATACCCAATCAATCATCCAAGTTGTGTTGGGTTGGAAATTTGTTTCGCTCTGTCTTTTTTGTGGGTTCTGCTGCTTTAGAATTTGTTTAGAGCCATTTTTACAGGTATTTGGAGGGGTTTGGGGGAGAGCTTAAGCAAGTCACTGCTTTTACTCCCCCATCTTGACTCCACCCCACCCCAAAATTGCATTTTTTAAAAATTTGATACATTTCATTTCCATATCACCTTTATTTTAAAATATATTTCTTCTCCCTTCCCTCCATAGTGATTGTGATACATGTTACAAAGATTTTAGAAGAAAGAGAAATGAAGTCCAGCAAAATCATGAAATATATGAGCTATGTTTGATAGTGCATGAAAGATTGTATAATCATAGTTCCTCATCTCTGCAAAGAATTGCATTTTTTCATCTCTTCTCCAAGGTCAACTTTGTCATTATAATTATACTATGTTCAGTTTCATTTTTTGTTCTTTCATTTATACTGATATTGTAATTTAAATTACTTTATTATATTTTAGTACATATTCATTTAAGCTGGAGGGTCTGTATGCATGCCTACCACCAGCAACAGTGACCAATAAATTGCCACCAACAGGTAGATAAGCACAAAAGCCTTAGAAATGTCACACACACACACACACACACACACACACACACACACACACACACACCCTTCTCACCCCAGACCAGGATTGCTGCGCAATAGGTTATGACATAAAAATGGTCTTTCTTTTAGCCTAGCTCTCAAAGCTATCATCTGGGGAAGCAGTTCCTATGGAGAAGGGACTAGCCATCCCCATCCCCACCAACTTCCATCTGTAAGGCAGGCAAGTCAGCCTAGCTGAAACAGCAAGACATCCTGAGAGACAGACAGAGATACAGAATGTGCCAGCCAAGTCAAACTACCACCACCACTTTGACCACCATCTCCCCTTATACCTAATGGTAGCATCTCAGGACCCTGAACATAAAAGCCTTGGAATAGCAGTGCCCACAGCCTAGGACTCATACCCGGTGGGAATATTGTTGTTTGTCCTTCTTTTTGAAGAGGAACAGTGACATCAAAGAGTGATGTCTTGACTTACCTGTGAATTGGATTTAAGTGAGGCAGAGTTGCACAAGTCATTAGCCTCACTCCCTCTTCCAGAGTTATCAAAGTCCAGTGACAGAACAAAAGTCAGGATGACTGGCAGTGGCGCTGGATGCAGCGGATGATCTTGGCGTCTTTGATGTCAGACCAAGCTCTAAGTGCTCCCCAGGACCTGCTTCAGCTGCCTTCGTGGCCTTTGGAACAAATTGTTCTTATCTGCCCATTCCACTGGGCAAAGTCTTCACTCGCTTTGGGGAGACATCCCGCTGACTCACCAATGTATTATCCTCAACCTGGTTTAGCCCATCTGCCAAAATAGTTTAGCTGGAATGTGACCATTGAACATGCTACAGCTTCTTGGAGCCACAGGTGAGAGTTGGATGAAGGTAGACACCAAAGGTGGATGAGTAGCCCTGAAAAGGCCCTAGTAGTCTTCACACCAGAGATGCCAGTTCTTCCTGAACACCCCATATATCTCCCAACAAACCCTGTAAGGATAAAACCTGTCAGCCACTCCTATAGGTGCTATAACCACAGCTACTAACGACACAGAAAAGAATCATAAACTGATATGATTTGATCAATGGAAATGACATTAAAGAAGCATTACCATCTGATTTGCCATTGCAACCTAAGGGCCATGGGACTTTTCCATTTGACTTGCAGCTGAAATTGGCCATGTATGCTTTCTTCCCAATTAGAATGTGAGCTCCTTGAAATGAGATTGCCTTACTTTTTTATTTGTATCCCTAGCACTTAGCATAGTTCTTTGTATACAGTACGTGCTTAATAAATGCTGTTTCATTCCTTCTTTCCTTCCTTCCTTTCTGATGGAATCTAGCTACTGCCCCCAGACCCAATCTAGCCACTGCCCCCAGACCTAATATTTCAACTTCCTCATATGCCTTACTGCCTCAGTAGAACGCAGGTGTGTCAACAACATTCATCTAGTTTTAGACAGGACCGTAATAGCCAGCCAATCAGAAAGACATACCAACAGGACATAGAGCAGGATATTTGACCACTTCACTGCCTGAGTGGATGCCTGTGTAGTAATAGCAAGGAACTGTCCTAAGGTGAACTTATGATATAGAGAGGCTTATTATAATATCATTATCATACATAAATACCCTCCCACCCAGTGTGCTTTTCTGTATGCATTGTGGGTAACCATATGCACAATTCTACCAAGGCTAGGACCCCTCCCATATCAATAAAGTCCTCTTATATTTTAATATTCATCCATTCTGTAATGATGTAATTACATCTTTTGCTCTATAAAAATCTGTCTTGCTCTGCTAAACTGCTGGTTCCTCTAAGGATCCTAACCCGCTGGAGTGTGTAATCTTCAACAAATGCCTTTGCTTGGGTTGGAGATGGTGTGAGTCTGAATTCTTTTGAAACAATCCCACAACACACCATGAAACTGCAACATTTCTTTCTTTCATTCATTGTGTATATTGTTTTCCTGATTCTGCTTAATTCAATGCATAAGTGCATATAGTGCACATAAGGCTTCCCATATTTTTCTGAATTCTTCATGTTAGTTGTTTCTTATAGACCAGAAATAATTTCATTACATTTTTGTACCACTGTTTGTTTAGCCATTCCTCACTTAATAGGTATTCACTTTGTTTCCAGTTCTTTGCTAGCTGCCAAACTTCTTGAAATAGTACCATTGTTTTCATTGTCACCACTTATTTACCACCCACTCACTCCTCACGTCCTTGCAATTTGGCTTCTTTATCTGCCACTTAACTGAAATGCCTCTCTATAAGGTGCTAATGACTGCAATCGCAAATTCATTTTTTTTTTGAGTTTATGAACTATACTATTGGATACTTTCCACTTCCTTGGCATTAACCCCAGTTTTTCTAATAATCCACTGTCTTTTTCCCAGATTCTTCTTTCTGCCCCAATAAAAGATATTCCTCCTCCACCACCCTCCCCCACCCTATCTTCATTCTCCAACCTAGCAACCATCTTCTGCACATAAGAAGTTAGTGTGATAAAGACCCAAAGTCCAGGGCAAAGATATCCTCTCCTCCAACAGGCCCTAGCCCTAGATTCATATGAACAGAGTTTATTTCTCAAAGAGTCTTCTACAAGAATTGGATGAGGCTCTTCTGGCACTTTCTGACTCATTATGTCCCTATTCTGGAGTCCCAGGGAAAATATCTAAAAAGTGTCTCTCTGAAAGGGATTAACAGAGTCCCTTATTTGAAAGATACTCAATGTGTAAAGTAGATCAGGAATTAACCACATATTTATTTTTTCCACCACAAAAGAAATGCTTAAAACCCAAATGACTCAGTGCATATTGACATGTACTAAATGTGTAACACAGTAACTCACCACTCCTGTTATACTCTCCTGGAACATTGATACTTAGAACTACTTAGAATTAAAATGTGAAATGGGATTGTTGAGTATGTATTTCACTTTTACCTCAGACATATAGTGGCCAAGTAAGGACTCATATCATCAAGGATTATATCTTCTGACCAACCAGGCACCCATGACTCATCCTCCTGTCTGTGATTGTTTTCTCCTCTGAGAATAGGTGGAAATACAGAAATTACACCCTACTGCCAGTACTTCTGACCTTTCAAATGTATCAGATTGCCACTAGAATTAGAAACATGTACTTCAGAATTCCTGTCCAGAAGGTCACCTGTGCTTGAGGAAAGAAACACAAAGCAGAAGAGGCAGCTAGAGCCTTGAGATTTCAGGCTTATCCAGCCCAGTACATGCCTTTGTTGCCATGTGTAAGTGGTCTCTATAGATGATACAGGGAATGGGGGAGGGGAGAAATAATTTTTCCCCTAACCCCTTTAGATGGAACACCAAGAAAAGAAACTGAAAAGGTCCAGACATGCTTAATGGGTGGAAAGAGAGAGAAAGCAAAAGAGGAAGTTGTTTATGTTTTTTTAAACCATCAAGGCTGAAGTTGTTTTTAAAATGTTTTGAATAGGCAGCTCAGTGGCTATTTCTGTTTAACACAGTATTCCACAGCCCCAAACCTTTCTCATGAGGATCAGGGGACCATAAAGGAATTGTTTCTTCATCCTAAAGCATAAGTTCATGAGTAACCAAAAAGGGGTTGGTGTGACATCACAAAACTTCAGTACCAAATAAGAGCACATGTATCACCAGAAGTGGCCAAGGAAACATTTTAACTCTATGTGTGCTCAATCAGATAGGACTTACAGGTCCATCTCCAAACATGAACCAATCCAACTCCCACTACATTTGGCACAATTGGGCTTGTGTTAGAGGCAACCAATTGGGGAAGGGGAAGAGAGGAAGGAGGCTAATTATAAACCAAGTACATGTATTGGATAGCTCGTTGCGGACTCAAACCAACTACTTTCTGGGAACTACTCAGGATAGGACATCTAGTCTAGAGAAGAAACTCAGGGTGTAAGTGAATCCTCAAAGTCAAATGACAGAACAAAAGTATGGCTAGAGGTCAGGCAAAGTCAACATCATCAGAGACATGGAAAGGTAGCAGTGGGTTATACCTATTGTCACATGTTCAGGTGTCAGAACATGAGCACAAAAAGGGAGTAACAAACACAAAAAAAGGAGAGGGAAAAGGTTAGAAGTAGAAACATGGGTATCTATTTCCCAGTAGGAGTACCAAAATTAGGTCAAGAAGCTATATATCTGGCTTTAAGGGTTGCTTCTTATATGGATGATTTTCAAATTTATATTTGCAATCCTGGTTTCTCTCCTAACTTCTAGGCCAGCAGTTTCTAAGCTTGTTTGATTTCATACTGCTATCAGCAAGAAGAAGAAAAGAACAGCATGCATCCATTCATAATATATGGGTATTTGCTTATTTATACATTATATACATGTTGAACTATAGGAATTATTATAAAACATATAAAATAGAAATTTTAAGAAGATGAGATATAGATGAAATAATATCTGATCCTAGAGTCAATAGGTAGCCCCTAGAGTTTATTGAAGAGGGGAATGACATGGTTGGATCTGTACATTAGGAAAATCACTTTGGAAACTATGTGGTAGATGGGTTGAAGGTGGGAGAAACTTGAGGTAAAGAGACCAATTGGAAGGCTATTACGATACTACAGACCTGAGGAAATGAAGGCCTGAAATAAATTGGTGGAAAGTAGAAAGCAGATAAGTAGAAAGAAAGGGTCTGATGAGAGAGATGTTGTGGATAGACAAATGGTAAGATTTGGCAAGTAACTGGATATATAGAGTGAGAGAAATTGGGGTGTTGAAGATAACACTGAGGTTGCAAACCTATGTGACTAGAAGAATGGTGATGCTTTTGGCAAAATTGGGAAGTTTGGAAGAAAGGTTGGGTTTGGGGGGTGAAGGATAATATATGGAGATATTTGATGTAGATCACAATATGTTCTTGCCTGAATATGCTATGGTATTCATATTGTCCCACTCAAACAAAAAAGGAGGTAATGAATATTTTATTCATTGGTTACTGTCCAGAGTCCAGAGGAGTACCTGGTATAGCCATGAGGTGATCTAGGGAATAAGAAATAAAGTGATTGGGGCAAACTTTTCCAATGTAATTTTTAAAGTTGCTGCTATGGGTGCCCAGGTAGTAGTTAAGAGTATTACTACACTGAGGAGCAACTCTGAACTCATAAGAGGTGAGGCTGGAAGCTTGTGTAAGGAAAGGAGGGGACTGAGGAATAAGGAAGTAGTAGGTGAATAGGTGTGGTTGTGTTGCAGATAAATCTAATGATAGGCTATTAGAAAGGGTAGGAGGTGATACATCTCCCCACCCTGTGCTAAATTGATCACACAGTCCCTGGAATCAGGCCGCAGCTCAGACTCTGGAGATGACTTCTCTAGACTCTCATTTATGATTTCCTATTAGTGATCTCTGTCTTTACCCCATAGTTCCAACTGCTTCAAAGAGTAAAATGCCCATAACCTTTTAAACTCCAGATATTCTTATACCAAATCCTACTTGGCATTGATGAGTCCAGACCCCAGAACTGTGAGGGATTGTCTGATGTTGGCTACTGCCAAGTGGGGGTTGTGGCAACTTGGGGCGGGAACTGGGTATTAGGAAGTAACCGGAGCTCACGCTCCCGAGGCAGTGGGCAGTGCTATGTGGAGCTGTGATAAGCTGGAGAAGGAACAGGACACAAGGAAGTAGCTGGAGCACATGCTCCTGAGGCAGGGGGCTGTGCCACGTGGGAGTGGGATGGCAGAGAACGAGTTCCTTTGTCTAGTCCTCTTCCCTAGGTGCAACGTTAACCCCAGACGTCTCCTTCCTGACTTCCTGGGTCACGTACTTTCCCTTTGTGTAGCACTGACCCCAGACGCCTCCTCCCGGTATCTGGGCCTGACTTCCTGGGTCACGTCCTCTCCCTAGGTACAGCTCTAACCCAGACGCCTCCTTCCTGTATCTGGTCCTAGCCTCCTGCGTCACTTCCTCTCCCTTGGTGCGCTAAACCCAGACATCCCCTTCTGGTATCTGATCCTACAATCAATGACTAGTAGGCGGGCTGAGGAGGAGGGGCTAAGTAGGTACTTAAGGAATAGTAGAGATTGGAGCTCGCTCTCTTTTGCTCCTGCTCTCTTGCTCTGGCCTTCCTGCTTGGCCTTGCTGTGATGGCCTCTGAATAAAGCTCGAGTGTTTGCACCTCCTGATCGGCTCGTCTCTGTGTTTATCCGGGTGGGCACCAAAGACTGGTAAGTATGACTCTGGCAGCCTGCTCCTTATAGGAGGAGAGTGCATGGCGGGACCGGCACACAGAACAAGGCTGACTATATCTCTCCCTAGAAGGTACCCCTTGGTCTTCCTCTAATGCTTTTGTCTTGAACACTAATATCAATTAGCATTAATTTGCTTGTTAAGAGGGATAGTAAATAAAAAGATAGCTAGAACAAAGGTTACAGACCACTCCCCCCAACACCTAGGGGCACAATTTCTCTGATACTACCCTGTTTTTTTTTTGGGAGAATGAGTTCTACTTTAAAGTAATTGCTGCAAAGCATTCACTTCCACAACATTCTCTTTCAAAGGAGATGGCACAGCTAACGCTCTGACTCAGGGGACGGAACATCTCAGCTGCTTGGCCAATCCACTTCTGGGCCAGGTCTTGATTTTTTTGGAGGCTGTGCTAGTGCCTATAAACCCTGGTATAGACTTTAGCTCCTAGATCTCTGGAGATTTTCCTGACCTTTGGAAGCTCATTACCCTTCTGCAGAAATCTCCAATCTAATTTCCTTTTAGAAATTGTTATGAATCCATTGAAATAATAAATAAAATTAGGAGCTGATTTTATGGAAAAACCCCAGTAAAATAGAAAAGCCATTGGTTAATTTGGTTTAAAAAAAAAAAGAAAGAAAGAAGAAAACCAAATTACCAGTATCAAAAATGAAAAGAGTGAATTTACCATCAATGAAGATGAAATTAAAGCAATTATTAGGAGCTATTTTGTCCAGTTATATGCCAATAAATCTAACAATCTAAGTGAAATGGATGAATATTTATAAAAATATAAATTGCCCAGATTAACCGAAGAGGAAATAGAATGCTTAAATAACCATATCTTAGGAAAGAAATTGAACAAACTATAAACAAACTCCCCTAAGAAAAAAAAAATCTCCCAGACCAAATGGATTCACAAGTGAATTCTACCAAACATTTAAAGAGCAGTTAATTCCAATACTATATAAAGAGCTTGGGAAAATAGGCAAAGAAGGAGTCCTACCAAATTCCTTTTATGACACAAATATGGTGCTGGTGCCTAAACCAGATAAAGACAATTAATACTACTGGATCATTAGAGAGGATGAATAGGAAGACTCTAAAGGAAGAATTATGTGAGATGATGCTGTTACCTGAGAGTAGTAGTCACTGCCCTCTGGAGACCTAACCTGCCAATTCGAGCAGAAGTTGGGAAGTGCTGCTATTTTTTCTTCCTCTTCCCCTTTC